>NC_137639.1:6911444-7056937 GCF_963383615.2 Lipophrys pholis | reverse complement strand
AGAGAGAGAGAGAGAGAGAGAGAGAGAGAGAGAGAGAGAAGAGAGAGAGAGAGAGAGAGAGAGAGAGAGAGAGAGAGAGAGAGAGAGAGAGAGAGAGAGAGAGAGAGCTAAAAAAAACAAACACGAAAATGGTTTAAACGTTAAGATTGTTACTGCTTAAATCATTATAAAAGCCAGGATATGAAAACATGTATGATCTAATTAGAAACAAACAAAACATGCTTCATGTATTCATAAAAGACAAACAAATCTCTGAGTTTTGAAGTTGCCCAAAAAAACAATCCAGTTGTTACTCTGAGGGAATCAAAAAGTCCAGATAATGTTGGGATGACTGCTCTTTTTTCTAAGATGATTATTGCGTATATATTTCAAGTACACATGAAAATGTAAATAATTATGACGACATATGAGGTAAAGCTTTTTAATTGCTCAACTTGTAAAGCATTGCTTATGTAACTTTCTACCTTGTTTTACTTTACGTCTGCCTGTAGTGGGGATCTTTTATTATCTATTGTGGATTTTCAAATTAATGCTGACTTGTACCTGCTGAGAAATTCAAGACTTTGTCCAAACATGACACTTTAAAGCACTTTGCCACAGTCTTGTGGAGCTAAGCAATTTGTTTAACTGTTAAATATCCATGAATATTGATAACTAAGACCTAAAGGGAGCTAATGAGCGGCGGCACAGAGAAGGAAATGTCATTATATGATTACACTTGTGTGATAAATGCCATGTTGTTGTTTTTTTATATGAACTAGCACAAATTGTTAATTATCCACACAAGGTACATTCATGGACAATGCCTACATAAACTGGTAACGACTGTTCTCATTTTAAATCAGCATGTTCTTGTTGTCTTGTAAATATTAGATGTTTTTTATTAGAATTGTTAGATATCTAAACGATCCACAAATCTTCAACAACCAGAGGTGCAATAAAGGCACCATTGTGTTTTTGAAAGAAAAATATATACACCTAAAGTGTATAATCACATGAAACATAAGGGAACAAAAACAATCATTTCAGCGGTGTGGATTTTTACACATGTCTCGGATTACAGTGGCATGACGTTGCAAAATAACCACTGGCACTTTTTTTATGTTTGATTTACGATGTGTATGTGTTTTTTTGGGTGTTTTTTGGGTGTTTTTTTTTTTACGATACCAAAATAAGATAAAATACAATGTGAACATCAGCATTCTTTCTGAGGAGTGCCTGAGCAGTATCTGTATGTGCCTCAATGAAAGTGATGACGTTAACACAGCAAGCTTTTTTTGGAAGAATATTTGAAATAAATTGACTGGATCTGAACGGTGAAGGGGATTCTGTTCGGTCGAATGAGGCTCACTCAAAAACTGATGCATAGAAATGTACTGAAAAGTCCAGTTTCAACCACCACCTGCTTCCCTTTTTTATAGAATTGTAAAAGCGGTTTTACATTTGGAGGAAATGCAACGTGTCGGGAGGAATAAGACTCAAGTGTTGTACTGAAATAAAGATAAATTAAAAACAATCATTGTAATCAACTCGTCATTACAGAACAACTAACGGAAGTAGAGGGAATTGTTTTTCCAACACTTTTTTTAATATGAAAAATAATTGTCAACATTGTCCATGCAATATAAACATTTATAAACACATAAATAGATGCATATTTACAGGGGGAAAAAAACAAGAAATAAACACACACACGTGTCCCTGTTGTGGTAATTCAGACTGTCCATAACCTGCTGAAACACACACACACACACCTTAGGATTTTTATCTGACGAGGAAAAAGACATGATGAAGATCTTCAGCTGGACTGAACCACAGTGGCATAAACCACCGAGCTGTTTTCTCCCGCGCTGGACCTGAGGACGAGTATCAACACAGTATTGAAGTTATAAGTCAAATAATCACATAACTGGGCTGCTTTGTTTTTATTTAACCCTTAAACTTTCTGTGAAACCTAACAACAAATTCAAAGTCAAATCTGTAGTGGATATTTTGAAGTCCCCTGTGTACTGGGGTGTCTTTAAATTCAGATGTTTGAGGTTTAAGGCCTGTCTTAAAAGGTCTCATGAGGAAGGGGGGGAGGTCGTTCAGTCTTTTCTCTGTAGGTTTCCGTACTGATTCTGTTTAAATGTGCTGTGAGGCCTCTGAGACTCCTCTTGGATAAAGTCCCTTGCATCGAATCCAAAGTCTCTCATTCCTTCATCTTTCTGAACCTGTTCATCACCAGGGCATCAACAAAACTTCCACAACAAAATCTGCCCTATCAAATGATTCACATTTCACCAGCAGACCGTAACCGACCTCCTTTCTCTTCTGCTGTCATTGGCCTGAGGCGGAACGCTGAGGGTTTGGGGTTTGATGGTCCCTGTGAAGTAGGTCACCTCGTCTTCATTTGATGCGAGAGCCTGAGAGAGAGAGTCGAGAAGTCACTTAAGCCCCGTTTCCACAGTGCCCCTTGGTGCCGGTACGGGTCAGGTTGGAACCGGTTGTTGTGCGTTTCCACTGACTCAGAACCGTTACCAACCGGTACCATTGGTAACCATTTCTCGCTACCCCTCCACTTGGGGTACCAGGCACAATGTGCCGGATATGGGGGGGAGGAGCTTCAACACTGCCGTCTGCTCATTGGTCCGTGACGACCGCTGTTCTCCCAGCAAGCAGCCATTTCCAATCAGTTCTTCTGCAGCAATCAGGTAACTGTTTTGAAAATGTCCTCCCGTTATGGCGTCACATCCTGCATGATTACGCAACCGTTCATAACCCCGCCTACATTTCAAACCGTTCCCCGTGTAATGGAAACGCGGCACTGATACGGGTCTGGTTACGGATAGTCAACCCCCACCTGACCGGCACCGGTACCAAGGGGCACTGTGGAAACGGGGCTTTATTAGTGTTGTTTCTGCTGTCAGTGGAGACGTCCTGCCGTGTTCAGTATTTACCTCGGAGTGGGAGTTTTCCTCTGCAGGAGAATAAGGTGGACGAGAGGATGGAGCCACGTGGACGTTGGCATAAAGCGAGTCAGATGGATCCTCGCTGGCCAAAGACTTAGATCCTCTTCCACGGAGTCTGATGTCAAACAAGGTCTTCTGGGAAGAAAACAATCAGCCTGTGTCTTAATGCAACATTAGACCTGATATCTTCATAAAACATCAGGGAGAAGAGCATTTTAAATCTTCGCAGGGTTTCAGGAGTCTCGTGTTGGATACACTCACTTTTTTGTCGGCAGCGCTCCTCCGTTTCCTCCTACTAAAATGACATTCAAGAAAATATATTAAGAAACATCATTTGCACTTTGAAACTGATAATTCAAACTTTTTGCTTCGTCTTGAAAAGTTTAGGGAAAATGTCTAATATTACCAAAACATAAAGCTGATAATTCCATAAACGTCTGGAGATAAAAGAGCCTATTCATCACAACCTATTTTAAAACATTGAGAATTCCCTGCATACTGACACCTGAACTGTAAAGTAACAAAATGCTTGTAATTGAGTTGATTTCATCTACTCAGGTGTATTTTTCAGGTATCTGCACTTTACGTATAAATCTAATTTTCCTGCCTGGATTTCGTCTGATAGATAAGGAAAGTTTTCTATCATGGTTTCGTGTGCATACATGTGTGGAATAAGTATCTGCTCTTTGACTTCAGTGAAGAATATGAGTACTACAGTTTTACATTTAGATCATTTGCGTACTACTGTCTCTTATTGCGTGCAATCACTTACAACACCACGAGGCGAGACACTTCATGAACTTTATGCAATGACAGCGAAATTGCAGGCAAACTCAGCATCACTCAGTCACATCAAGTTTCCTCACTGTTCACTGACTCACCAGAACACAAGCAGTGCAATCATCAGTATCATGACGAGAGAAACTCCGATTCCAGCCAGCGCTGGGAGGGTCTGGACGCCTGCGGAGAGGATATACCGAGTGAGTTCATGTTGGAAATAACATTTTAGCCAACTTTGAGTTGAGTAAGACTACGAGTGAAAGGCAGAGCACATCCTGGAGAGGTCATCGGTTTGTCAAAGGGCAAACACAGAGACAATCACACAGACAAAAGATGGACCCTGGAACGAACCGGGCTGCTTCATCTCCAGTGTTAGAAGCACTTCAGCGGAGTTGTTTGCTCCCAGATGGTTCGCGGCCTTGCAGAAGTAGAGCCCAGTGTCCGCGGCCTTCACCGAGGGAAGAGCCAGCATGGGTCCAGAGCCCGCCTGGAGCAGCGAGCCGGAGCCGGTCAGCCTGTACCAGGTGTAACTGTGAGCTGCAGGGTTGGCGTCACTGCGACAGGCCAAATTCACAGAGCTGCCCTCAACCATGTGCTGCGGAGTCACTGACACGGAAATGTTCCTGGGAAGATCTGGGAAAATAAAAAGGGCTACAGTTCACACGCTCTGTCGGTACAAGAGGGCAGTCATTAGAAATAGTTGTGATCTCCACTGAGCCGAGTTTCACACGTTGGAGCAGTGGGTACAAATGGCCTTTCTGTGTGGAGTTTGCATGTTCTCCATGTTTCCTCTAACAGTCCATAAAGTGTGTTTGTGTATGGGTGTATCCTGACCTCGCGCATAGTCCTGTGACCTTGTACAGGATAAAGAGGTAGATGATGGATGGATGGATGGATTGATGGATGGATGGATGGATGGATGTCGTCAACTGGACTTTGGTAATTCAAACATTTCTTTTTGTTCCTTCCTCAAATACTTTTTCCAATCAAAGGAGCCTTTTTTGTCACTTACACTAAATACAATTCTTCTGGAGCCACAAAACACGTTTAATCATAACAGACCACACAGCTTGATAAGTTATTTATGGAGTTTTGCTAAATGTAAATTACATGAGTACAATTTAGAATTAATCTTGCTGTTTTAGCCTTTGTAGCCGTTTTAGCCGTTTTAACCTTTTTAGCCAATTTGAACTGATACTGTTTGGTTGTTTTAGTCATTCTGACTTTTGACCATTTTTTTCTCGTCACGTTAACCATTTTAACCATATGATGTGTTCATTCTTGACAGTTTCAAACATTTTGGCGACTTGTTTTATTTTTCTTCTTCTTTTTAGCCAAAATGGCTTTTTACTCTCCAAGGCTAAAAAGAAATTCTGTTTTTTAGGAATTTTAGCAGTTTGTAGCCTGGAGAGTGTCTAGAAAAAAAGCCAGGTATGCAAAAAAAATATTTAAAAATTATAATAATAGGGAGTATTTTCTACATATAACTCTCGGAAAGCTTCAGAGAGCACATACAGAGGAACTAAAGAGTCACGTGTAGCTCTGGAGCCGCAGGTTGCTGACCTCTGGTCTAAACTCACACTGAAGAACTGATGACAGTCACAGAAGAAAAGGCAGAAACAGGCACAAACACTGAGTTTTGGAGGAGGTGAATTCTGGCATTTGAGCAAATTTGAGAAGTTGTCTTGAAATAGCCTTGAATGTTCCATTTCGAAGGACTTAAATGAGTGTCCTCTGAAAGGTTGAAACAAACAGACTCCTCCTATTTCCGGACTTCCTCCTACCCCACTGAAACTTGTACAACGTGTCCTGACAAGCACGTCCTGAATGAAAACAGACTGACTTACTGGGGCGTGATACATTTGAGGAAGTTGCACCCAAGACATTTTTTTTTTCTATTTGATGAAATAATATTTTTCTGGGATGAGTCAGAAAATGGATCCAGACTTCTGGGGCTACTCACACTGGACATCGAGGTGAACCTGAGTGGAGTTAAAACGGTGGACGCCCCCCCGGCTCACGTTGTTCCAGACCTGGCAGTGGTACCGTCCTCTGTGGCCGGGCTGAACGTTAAAGATGGTGTGGAGCGACCCCGAGCTGAGGAACTGCCCGTCCTTATACAAGATGTATCCGTCCCGCTTCACGGGAGGGCTGGCGTTGCTCCTGCAGAACAAAGTCACTGAGCTTCCTTGGGTTATGTCTCTCTGTGGACTCAGGTAGAGACTAACATCCTCCGGAGCATCTGAACGAGAAAAATATCAAGTTTAAGCCAGTTGTCTGATTTAGTCTTTAAACAATCATGATGTATTGTGTGTCCATGTTTCCCGGTACTCACACTGAACAGTGAGAGCCACGGGGTCAGATCTGACCATCTCTTGTCCGTGGACAGCACAGTAGTACCTCCCAGCATCTCCTCTCCTGGCCCGAAAGTCATTACCTGGCACCGGCAGTCCGTCTCTGAACCAGATGATGTATACCGGGTCGGAGCAGCCTGACTTACAGGTCCGCCTGACCCAATCTCCCTCTGTCACAGTGCTCGGCTGCACAACGGCGGTCAGCTCTGGCACAAACACACAGACACACTCAGCTCCGCTTCAACTCCTCAACAACACTAATGTGGCATCTCGAGTCATTACCTCTCACAGACAAATACGCAGAGCTTTCGCTCATCCAGCTGTTGTGTCCCGTCGAAAACCTGAAGTAGTACACTCCTTCGTCGGCCAGTTGAACGTCCCTGATCTGCAGGTCACAGTTTCTCCTGTCGTTGCCCACGTATATAAAGTGATCCGAGGCCGCATACAGACTAGAGAGGTGAACCAGCCTACTGCCGCCAGACACGTATAGTACTTTATACCAGCCGGTTGATGTGACTGTCTGACCTAAAGGGTAGTCATACCCGCACTTTATAAGTACTGCAGCTCCTTTTAAGGCACACTGATCTGCCAAGGTGACGCTCCAGTCTCCACACCAGACGACTGTAAATAAAGAAAGAACGGTCACTTAAAGGAAACTGCAGCGCCACAATTATATGAAAGAGACATTAATGAAACAATTCATTCAAAAAACAGGATATGAAAAATGTGAAATGTAAAACTTTAAAGCAGAATGAAATTAAAACCCAAAGAAATCCCACATATTTGACCATTTCTAGCTTCAGAAAAAAATACTCTAAATGGCCTATATAAATTCTCTATACATTATTGAACACTGTCTTCCCACTATGCATTGTGTTATTAAAACAAAACTATTGTGTGTATAAATCATCATTCAAGTGCAATAATGAAATCGGAATTTCTTTGCTGAAGCTATTACAAAAAATACAATTGAAATACCACCTATCTTAATAATGAATACCTTTTTCATTTTCTATTTTATGTTATTGAGAAGAAAAAATAGAAATCTAGTTCTCGAAATATAGTCACTTTGTTAAATTACAAATGGTTTTCTTTACCTGGTAGGATTACCAGAAGCATTAGAAACAAACTTTCCATTTTTAAAGGGAATCTGAAACACAAGATATATTTAATGTTATTTGACATTATGGTTAAATGAGCAAAAAAGCATCACTGCATCAACAGTGTAATTACTTACCGACCGAACCGACTCCTTGGTCTCTCTCTGTGCTTGATGTGATATTTTTGGTGTGAAAAGCAGAAGTGGAAAGGCCCTGCTTCCCCTCCGGAACGTCACACATTCAGAGAGCTGAATAAGAACATACACGCTAGCGTCTGATGGACGCAAACTGGACTGTGTCAAGAGTGACACAAGCATTTGATTCACACTGACTGAGTTTTTAAAATACACTCACTGTAACCTTGATTTATCTGCTTGTGTTTGTTAATAAAACAGCAATCTTAATAAGTGCTCTTTAATCACCAGCTGTTTTAAAGTCCAATCATTTGCATCACTCGGGGCCTCTCTCAATCGAAAAAAGGCACGGTTTTTGTAATGTGGTTTATAAACGCATTACATTTAAATTTAGTCAACATTGGCTGAAATGGAGTAATGATAAAGAGCCCCACCTAAGAAATGTATCACCAGCCGCCTCTGCCGAGAAAACACGTGAAGCACTTTGTGTCTTCACTGTTGGGCAGTAATGCCCATGACTCATGACTGTGAGTAGTTTGCGTTTTCATGAAAATGTGTAGCTTCTGTGTTAAAATTTGGATTCACCTTTAAATGCTGTATTTGTGCTGCTTTTTGAAATGACATGTTTGGTACATGTAGAGAAGTCCTTACAAGGCCTATCTTTGCACATGAAACTTTTAAAGTTTTCATAATTTTTGGTGATTTGGCTCAATTGCACATACAGGTGCATATCCTCAAGTTAAAATACTCCCGGCAAGTTGTTCTCTTGCCAGCATGCCTTTGAAAGTGAAAGTTTCATATATTTTAAATTGATTCCACTCAAACTGAACATTTTCAAACCTTTAGAGTTTTAATTCTGAGGATTTTAGCCACGAAGCTCACAGTGCTTCAAAATTAGTACTTTTTTTTTTTTTTTAAAGGTCTCATATTGTATAGTTTCTCAACAAGTGTATTTCCCAAAATTCAGCCTTGTTCCTGAATTTCATCCAGTCTAAAAGTCCCTCTAGTGAGAACAAGCTGTTTCTGTTTCTGTTTCTGTCCACGCCGACTCCGGGCCACCTCGGGTGTTCAGTGTTCAGATTAATTGGTTTCCCTGTTAACTGGTGATGTTTTACTGTCCAGAAGATAAAAACCCAACAGAAATCTGTGGCTGTCCTGACGAACACCGTTTAAGAGCATTTAAAATGAAGTTTCAAACTGTCAAAGCATTTGTGAGTCTTATTTTAATATATGCTGTGACTCGCAGCAACGATGGATGCTAAAGGAAGATGGTCACCAATCAACAGGAAAACCAGTTAGTATGAAACACCGGTACAATGCACGAGTGTTCACGGTGGATTTATCGCTATAATCATTCCACGAGTTTGAAGCAGAATCGGACCTCCAAGGAGAGGCTCCTGAGGAGGTTCAGATTCTTCGGCTGCAGCAGGATGTTTCGGTTACGGTTTTTCATATTATAGTGAATTTATTCAGTATATCAGTAAGGCAGAGCTCCACGAGCAGAGGGAGTGGTTATTTCCCTGCATGATGTCATAACGGGAAAAGCTCTGAATCACTTGGGGGAACATTCTGATTGCTGTGTTCACTCCTTAATTTATCATCTTAACTCAAAGTCCACCCATGAAAGTAATGCATGTAATCCCTTTACAACTTTCAAGTTTTACCATAAATCTTTTATGTTGTTGAAATGGATCTAAAAATAAAAGGCATAATTTCAAACATGGAAGATTTTTGGTTGAATAATTATGAAAAAAATGAAGGTACTGACAGCCCCAGTTGTTACAACAGTGAGAGATAAGAACAGATTTTAAAAGTTGAAATACTGCGCTACCCTGTGGAAACTGCTGAACTGACACAATCTTGAAACAACAACAAAAACATGTAGATTACAGTTTGGGACAGGTTATCCAATTTGAAGCGAGGAATTAGAGACTAGAGAATACAATGTGATATCAGTATTGAGTTGTAAAAACAAAACAAAACATCACAACATGATTAGTAATCAGAAATGGAGGCACACATCAGCTGGATGCTCTGAAGGGGCAAATATAGAAAACAAAACAATTCAAAATGATTTGGAATTAGGTTTCATTTATTACAACACATGCTATTGAGCACCCCAATTTAAATATTCTCAGTTATAAACAAGATTTTGCACTTTAAGGCCAAATTGTGTCAATAGTTTATGCACATTTGCAACAATGCCATTGATGAAAGCAGTAAACAGCTAAAACTGCTGTATACAGGCCCAGGCCTCCACAGTTATTGATACTGCCACCATTCAGGATGCCAATAATGCAACCAGAAAAACAACCAGAGCTCACTGTGAAACTTTAAAGTGAGTCCTGTGAAGGAGCCCCAGGGGAAAACATCAACGAGCCAATAACAGGACAAAGAGGACCAAAGGTGTCAGATTTTAAAGCGTCCTGATCCAGGTAAACTGAACATGGAGTCACTGATATCCAAGAAAATAAGTCTCAGGATTTCCTGCAGAGCAAAGACAGGACAATAGTCACACTGGAGGAAGGAAATGCTGCATTTCTCTTGGACTTTGAGATGATGAGGAACCTCGTCCAAATGTAAACCAGTCAGGTTAAAGAGGAACTGGAAGTCCTTTCTTCCCACTTTCTTTTTAATTCTTTTTTTACAAACATTTGGATCCACACAAAATAACAAAAAACAAAAAAACTGACAAAAAAAGACTAAATGAAACATCAGACAAAAATACAAACAAATGAAATGAACAACAAATTATTCTTTTTTTTTTATATGAAATAAAAATTCAAATATTAATATAAATACTCAAAGAAGAAGGTTTCCAAATCTCTGAAGACCTCTCCCCTGTTTTTTTTTTCTTTTTTTAAAGTATACGTCCATTGTTCCAACCTTAGAGTTTCAGTCAGAATTTGTTGGAACAGGTTGAATGTTGAGGGCCTTTACTGATTCCAGTTGAGCAGGATGCTTTTCTTTGCTATATGTAAGATATTATGTTAATCCTTTTCGTGCATGTGGCATCTGGCAGTCCTTTCTAATGAGATTCAAAAAACAGAAGAACCACAATGACGCTTCCAAAATCATCTTGGATCTTCAAGAAACTGTGAAAAGGAAAGGAGGGATGCAGCCACGAAGAGTCCCAGTCAAACAAAGGAGCACACTGCCAAAGTGGAGGGAAACCTGGAGGAGTCACACAAGGGCAAAGAGGATCAGAGACGTCAGTTTGAGGAGGAGAGGTCCCGCCTTCTGGCTGAACGCGTTCAGGTCACAGAGGAACGAGCCAGGTGGAATCCGGAGAAAACAGTTCTCCTCCAAATAATCAGCTCCCAGAAAGAGGGGGAAAAAAACTGCTCCAGGAACAGCTGACAGCTTTGGAGAAAGAGATGGACGTTCAAAAACAGAAAAAGACCAGTGACTGTATTCACGAAGCGTCTCAGAGTCTCTCATACCTCCTAACTTTGCCTAAACATTCCTAACAAGCAATCTTAGCTTCAAAGTGATTCAGGAAGTTTCTAAGAGCTACTCTGAACAAGGAGTTGAAACAAACTTTGAGCGGATTCTACTAAGAGCTATTATTAGCCTTAGGATGCTTTGTGAATACGAGCACTGGTGGATCTTCAATAGGATATGACTAGGAGACATCCGAATCACCAGTGGCGCCGCCAGTATTCAATTTCATAGTACGCACAGATACTCGTATGCGCCATTGTCCAACTGGGAAACGGAGAATGTTTTTCCATTGTGACACATTTGACAACATTCAAAATGAAAGCATTAATGCAAAAAGTGGCATAAAGGACAAGGTCAGAAAAACTGAAGACAGGATAGCCCAGTGTGCATGCGTAATACTCAAATATACAAGACAACCTAATTGTGCAATCCATGAATTTATCATTGGTCAGGATAAATTTACAATCAACAATGTAATTATTGAGTGGTGTTACATTTCCCCCGACATTTAGCTATTTGGCTTATTTTTGAATCGATAGAAATATAAATTTCTTTAAAATATTATATAAATCATAAAATGCATCCCTATAATAACATGTTGTCAATTAATGTAGTTTTGTAATTATGATCTTCAGTGTTTTTTTAATCATACAAGAAGAAAAAAAAACCAGTCCATCATTGCTATGGTACCTGTTACCATGACAACAACAAACCATGTAGGTTCACTTTAAACATCAAAGCCTTTGATTCTTTTGATGTTATAGTGAGGTCATAGAACAGAAACACATAAAGGTCTGCCTGAACAAGCTGCATCAGTACAAATCTTTCTAGATAGTCAGACTGTACATCCATAAGCCACCAAGCATTTTAATTACAAGATAGGAAACATTACTGCAAGTGCACCTGTACGATTTCAAAGTAAAACAGTTACAATAGTTTACTTCCAAAATGGAGAACAGACAAGAAACACAAAGAAGAGCTTGTGCTGGAATTAACCAATTGAAAGAGGCTCTGATGTTTATACAGAACATTTTCCAAGAGCAGCATGACGAATACAATAGAATGTATGCTCACCTTAGCAATTTGAAAGAAGACAACGGAATGGTGAAAGCTATTGATGACTTTAACCGCCAGATCACAGTTCTGGAGTGCAGACAACAGTGGAACTCTGTGCTCCAGGACAAGGACCAACAGCTGAGAAGCAAGGAGGAGGAGATTTTGATCCTCAAAAACATTCTCCAGTTACAAAGTAAAATATTTCAGAGGATGTTGGAGAAGAAAAGCTGTCAAATCAATAAGCTGCTGTCTAACTGGGAGGAACAATTATTGAAGCACAAAAGTCCCTTGATCAACTGGGAGAAAAGCACTTTTGACACCATAAACAAATTGGACAACCTCATGTGTGTTTTGGACCTCAAAGTGGCCAAGTGTGGCAAGCTCAAAAAACTACTGGAGGAAAAGAATGAAGTGCTAACAATCACGAGGGACAACCTGGAGGTGTTAAGTGTTACAGTGGAGGTCATGATGGAGGCTGACCTGGAGGAGGCAGCTGAAGAGAAATCTGCTCTACAGACCAAGAAACTCAGCAGGCTTCAGTCAAAAGTCCATAGTTTAGAAGATGTCAATGACAAACTGCAAAAGGAAAAGCTAAAATTGAGCAGCGAAGTTAAAGCTCTGGAGCTGAAGCTGAAGAAGGCTGCTCAAGAGCAATCTGCCCTGCAGTCCAGGTACGAACAAAGAGAAGAAAACTGTAAGAAACTGCTGAAAGACAATGAGGAGTTAAACAACAGGCTTCATTCAGAGCTCAGTGGTTTGAAAGAAGAAAATAAGAAAGAAAAGGATGAATTGAGCAGCCAGGTCAGCGCTCTGGAGTCAAAACAAAAACAGTTGGACTCTGAGCTTCATGAGAAGGACCAACAGCTGAGAGACAAAGAGAAGAAGGTTCAGTCCTTGGAAAACGGTCTCCAGTCGAAGAGCAAAGAATCGGAGAGGCTGATGCAGGAGAAATGCGACCAAGTCGATGATCCGCAGCAGAATCTGGAGAAGGCTGCTGAAGAGAAATCTGCCCTGGAGTCCACGCTCAAACAGGCAATCAGCAGGCTTCATTCAGAACTCAGTGGTTCAAAAAAGGAAAAAAATAAGATAGAAACACAGTCAAAACAAAAAGGGTTCTTCACGTTTTTCAAAACTAGGGAAGGTAAACTGGCACAACATAATGAGCATAGTGCCATGGAAGGAGACTCCAAAACAGACACCACCAACACGGACAACACGATAGTGGATCAGATGACGATGAGGGCCAACCAAGTGACTGACGAGTCACTGGATAGCACACGACGGATGCTGCAGATGGCAGAGGAGAGCAAAGAGACAGGCACCAACACCATGGTGATGTTGGACCAGCAAGGAGAGCAGCTGAGGAACATGGACGTCGCGATGGACAAGATCAACAAGGACATGAAACAAACTGAGAAACACATCCATTCCCTCTTCAAGTGCTGCGGCCTGTGTCTCTGCCCCTGTGACACGGTGTCGCCAATTGAGAATGACCAGCAATACCAGCGCACCTGGGGTCTTGGGAGAGCTGAGGCCGACGGCGAGGCTAGTGGGTCAAACGTGGAGTCAGAGCAGCTCGCCGGCGCCAGTAACGGCCAGGCCGCTCAGATGAAGGACTCTGCACCGTCTGACCCGTACATCAAGAGGATAACAAACGACGAACGCGAGGATGAGATGGAGCAGAACCTGGAGAAAGTGGGCGGTGTCCTTGACAACCTGAAAGACATGGCCTTGCAGATGGGAACCGAGATCGATCAGCAGAATCAACAGGTTGAGCCCATCATCGACAAGGCGGTCATGAACAAACACCGCATCGACATGGCAAAAAAGAGAATTGACAAGCTCAACAAATAGATGGATCTCCAGCTTCTGCCAGTTTTACCTGTCAACTTTTAGCCTCTTTTTCTACTCACACACTTTATACTTGCAATCATACTGTGGCAGAGAGGTGGTTAAGCCCTTGATGGAATCAGGTGTGCTGCCTCCCCCCTCTGCCCATAAAGGAGGAGCCGCCACACACACACACACCACACTCTCTCTCTCTCTCTCTCTCTCTCTCTCTCTCTCTCTCTCTCTCTCTCTCTCTCTCTCTCTCTCTCTCTCTCTCTCTCTCTCTCTCCTCTCTTCTCTCTCCTCTCTCTCTTCTCTCTCCTCTCTCTCTCTCTCTCCTCTCAGCAGGCGCTGCTCAAGCTCTCTGTCAGGCAGGAGCAGCGGTGCCAAGCCACGAGAGAGCGGCCCAGACTAGGAGGTGAATGGCGGAGGGGAAGACGGCGGCCCAGAACAGGTGGTGAGTGGCGGAAGTGAAGACGGTGGCCCAGACTAGGAGGTGAATGGCAGAGGGGAAGACGGCGGCCCAGACCAGGAGGTGAGTGGCGGAGGGGAAGACGGCAGCCAAGACCAGGAGGTGAGTGGCGGAGGGGAAGACGGCGGCCAAGACCAGGAGGTGAGTGGCGGAGGGGAAGACGGCGGCCCAGACCACGAGGTGGGCGACGGCGGCCCAGAACAGGAGGTGAGTGGCGGAGGGGAAGACGGCGGCCAAGACCAGGAGGTGAGTGGCGGAGGGGAAGACGGCGGCCCAGACCACGAGGTGGGCGACGGCGGCCCAGAACAGGAGGTGAGTGGCGGAGGGGAAGACGGCGGCCAAGACCAGGAGGTGGGCGGCGGAGGAGAAGACGGCGGCCCAGACCAGGAGGTGAGTAGCGACGGCGACCCAGACCAGGAGGTGGGCGGAGACAGCGGCCCAGACCAGGAGGCGAGTGGCGAGTGGTGAGGGGGGGTTGGTTAGGCCGTGGGCCTAAATCTGGCGATGGGGAGAGGTGGTTCAGCCCCTGATGGGAATCGAGTGTGCTGCCTCACCTCTCTGCCGCTGGACACATGGAGTGACAGGTGGGTGTGAACAGACAGACACACAGAAGAGGCTGTAGTGTTTGAGTTTGGTTTATTGAATAAAGAACTATGGTTTGGGAAAGCTCTGACTCTGCGTCTCTGTGGGGGAACCAGACGGTGGCATGCTCCACACACATGAAATTGTAAAAAAACTGGAAACAAGAGATCAACTGCGAAGGCTTAGACATGATGATCATAAAAACATAATTCTAAATATTATTGAACTATTTACTTTCTTTTGTAATTGGTCACTGACAACAGGAACCTTTCCTGAGAAATTTGCAAAAATTGTACTTATTCACAAAAAATGGAGACAAACATGATGTTCTAATTTAGAGACGTGTCTTTAATGCCACAATTTTCAAAAATCTAAAAAAAATTTGCATCAAGTCTAGACAAATTCATCTGAAAAGATCCTAAACAATAGTCAGAATGGTTTTAGGGGAAAATCATTCCACAGCAATGGCTCTAATTGAATTAACTGAAAGAACAGCCAGAGAAATAAACAATAAAAAAAAAAAAAAAAAGTGTTTTCATAGACTTTTGTAGACAAAAGGCGTAATTACATCAAAAGCCTTTTGTCTATGAAAACACTTTTTTTTTTTTTTTTTTTTTGTTCCAAATCAGCACGAACAATTCTCTCACACATACACTACACAGACTGTAGAGTGTCATGCTGTATAACAAATATTTCTGTAAAGTTCATATTGTCGATATGCTGAGGAATAGAAACAGGCACAATTCATGTGGCCCAGTTTATATTGGATCGGGCAGTCAGATATGAGGCACAGCTCTCCTCTGCCTCGCCCGGGATTCCTGCTCTGGATTTGATCGCAAAATACAAAAATTTGGCGATTTTTACTTAAAATGTCAAAAGTTTAGAGTCATGCTGAAAATGCATCTTTAACACAAGTCAGTGGAAAATATTAATATTTATTTATTCATGATGGAAGGTGAGGCACTGCCTGACCTGCCATCATCGAACTTAAGGTCCATGTACTAGTAAGTTCTTTGTCCTCACTAGTAAGACAATACCGTGCACTAGTAAAACAACTAGGGCACACTAGTAGAACGACTGTGTCTTACTAGTAATGGTTTTTTCCACTACTAGTGCCACTTTTGGCCCACAAATGTGCAATCAAACCTCAGTAGTAAACTACTGTGCTGCACTAGTAACACTAGTAGGCAGGGGTCACTCACTCGTAGCCTCCTAGACCCTATGAGTAGCGCTAAATTGTCCATTAGTAGTACTAGTGGGGTATGTTTTATCTTGCTAGTAACAGCAAGGATGCCCATTAGTACTATCAGTAAGGCACAAAATGTCCACTAGTCGTACTAGTCAGATGTTTTTAACGTTACTAGTAGTACTAATGAGCATCAGAATTTTACTAGTACTACTTGTGCATCTTTTTTGACATCACTAGTACTACTAGTAAGGCCTAATGTGCACACTAGTACTACCAGTGAGGTGTTTTTGACCTTACTAACACTACTACCGAGGCCGAAAATGTTGACTAGTACTACTAGTGAGAGAGAGCTAGCACTAGTGGGCACATTGGGCCTTACTAGTAGTACTCGTGCCTTCAAAAAAGATGCACTAGTACTACTAGTGGCAATTTTGATGCTTACTAGTAGTACTAGTAACGTAAAAACATCCTACTAGTGGAATAAATGCTAATGAGGGGGTCGGGACAGCACAACACTGTCTAGATGTGGTTCTGCTCTCTGAGGCCTGCAGGTCGTTCGTCAGCAGCAGGTAGCTGGACAGTGAGTGTCGCTCGCACATCACTTCCTGCCAGGTCCCTCTGGATGCCCTCAGTGTCACCTGGTCATCTCCACCATCATCCCTGGACCTTCCTCCTCCTCGTCCCTGGACCTTCCTCCTCCTCATCCCTGGACCTTCCTTCTCCTCCCTGGACCTCCCTCTCCACCTCCATGATGTCACCTGATGCCACACAGACAACACTCAGACAGCAACAAGAGGACGTCTCTCCAGGCTCTCAGAAAGACGGAGCACCAGCAGATTTGACCTGGAGTCTGTTGGGTTTCAACCTGCCTGTCAGTTAAAATTCACATGAAAACATTTGATATATTTTGATGTAATCATGAATCAGAATTTATTTCCTTCGTGTTCATGATTTTGATTATTGAAATAAAGCAGGTTGCCAGTACAGTGATATAATAACAACTGTGCACTGCAGGCATGGATATAGTACTTCCTCTGTCACCCATCAGAAAGTACTTGGTGGATACAGTACTTCCTCTGTCACCCGGCAGAAAGTACCCAGCTGGTACCAGTACTTGCTGGTACATGGAGGATCTGTGCAGGACAAGAGCATCCTGCACAGATCCCCAGTTGCAAATGTACACATCAATAAGCCTCATATATTATAGAGTATTTGTTAATGACAGGTAGATGCAGGAAAGATTCTACCTTGCTGACATGTTTCAGCTGAATCTGTAATCTTCCTCAGAGCGTCATCTGGTTGTGATGACGTGTTGGTGTTTATCAGGTGACTGGCCAGATGACGATCTGAGGAAGACTACAGATGAAGCTGAAACATGTCAGCAAGCTAGAATCTTCCCTGCATCTGTATTACTGTAAGTAATAGATTACTAAAAGTAATAAATCACTGGAAGTAATTTATGAAAAATTTAAATTATTAATGGAAGTAAATGGTCATTTAATCATTAACAACTAAAGTAATTGAGTAATTACTTTAAAAAAAAATTAAAAATGAATAAATTATCAAAAATAATTTATTAAAAAAGAAATGATTAATTTGCATAAATTTGTTATTTATGTATTAATAATAAATCGGAGCACCACCAGATAAACTGGAAATAGCTAATACCAAAATATCAGTCTCGTTTGTAAAAGTTTATTTAAGTTAGTTAATATTTCTGCATAAAATATAACAATTTTAAATAAAAGGGAAGCTGTGAGATCCGAGCACAGACTGTTACAAACCAGTGAATTGTCAACAATAGATACACAATAATCACCAAGAAGCGTACAATTCAGCTAACAGGCGTTTACTAACAAAATGAACTAATTCATAAATAATTCTGAAATCATCTTATAGATCAACACATTCAAATAGTAAACGACATCTAACACGGAGATCTAATCTATTAAACAGCAAACACTATGTACAAAGAGTGTGTGTGTGTGCGTGTGTGGGGTGTGTGGGGGGGGGGGGGGGGGGGGGGTCTGGAGTGGTGAGTGTGAGTGGTTGTGGTGACCCACGCGACCACTAGAGGCGTTTGACTCGCTCTTTCTGGGGACGCGGCGGTTGCTTAGCGGCCAGATAAACAAGACGTCCGTCGAGCGCGCATGCGCGAGGCCGGTCTTGGAGCGAGGCAGTCTACCGAGGGCGTAACGAACGGGCGGTTCCGTTGGCCCGGTTCTGAGCACCAGAGTTCTAAGTGGAGGTCGGGACCTGCAGTTAGAACTCTTGTGATCGAAGTGGATGTGCTCTGGCAGCAGGTAACAGCTGGTTGTTACATGCAGCAGCGTGTGTGTGAGCTTATCTTGATCAGATAACACGAGCGCATAGCTGCAGGTTAGTGAAAGAGGGGGAGAGAAGAGAACAACAGAGAATTCTGACGACGCTCGGTTCTGAACCCTGGTTCCTCCACACAGAGCTCCCAGTGGGCCTGGAGCTCACTTGGACCTCTGGTTCTGAGGTGGAAAACCAGAGTCCTGGGCTTGGTTGGTGCGCTTGAAACAAACATATGTGATGCTGCGGCCTTATCAGCGGCACATTGAAACACATTGCATGTTAACAGAACATCATTCTAACAATATCTCTGCCCAGACAAAAGCTCTCACCCTCCGTGGTTTGGTGCTGGACAGCACCGTCCGTGGTGCTGTTGGTTCTGGGAGGCTGTGGTAAGTGGTTGTTACCGGGTCGGAATTCAGCGTCCTGAATTCAGAGGCTTGGCTTCAGCTGCTGGAGTAGACAGCTGAGAGGGTGATTTTTCAGAGGAGTCGATGGCTCTGGTCTCCAGAAATCCCCAAAAACAGGAAAAATAGAGGAAAACAGAAGATGTAGTCCAAACTGGGTCCTGCTCGTCCAGCGGGCTGGTCTTGGTGTTTCTTTTGTTGGAAGTTGGGTGCTCTCTATACCATCCTGAGGTAGGAAAGACATGTCTCTCCCTCGATGGTCAGATTGAGAAGCCGAGAGAGTTGGTCGGAAAAATCTCACCCAGGCTTGAATTTCGGACCCCTGTGGTGTTCGGGTCGGATTCGAGCATCCTCATTGGCCAATTCCAGGGTCTGGCTCGCTCCCCTGCTGTTTTATGGCCTATTCATTGTTGCTGGTGTTTTTCCTCTGGGAGAGAAACTTTGGGGAGCAGTTCACTGGAATCTTCAGCCCAACACTGTTTTGAATAAAGTGACGTATCTAGGTATAAAAGTTGTCCATTTTGTACTGCATGTTACCCGCCATTTTGTTCCAATATGCTTTGTTCAAATGTCTGCAAAGGGAAGTCGAGAAGCTGACGCTCCTGTTGGACCAGCAAATCCAGGAGAGAGAGTGTTACACACCACAGTGACCTGTGTATTTATGTGTGTGTCACGACAGTTTGACGTATAACTGTCACTACTGTTTGTGAGGCGAAAGCCCACGCTCCCAGGGAATCCTGGGTAATGTGGTTCTGTGAATAAAGCCGGCTTTCTAAGACACGCAGTCGCCGTCCTCCTGATTTCAAACATAATAGAGAGGAGTGCTGGTCTCCTTGCAGAAAGATGAGGAGACTCCAACCGGCGGAGGAGCTCAACCTCCAGCCCATCCAACCACAACGGCCACAGCAGGAGCAGGAGACCATCTCTGTGCTACTCGATGGCCCTGAAAGAAGACAAGGCCTCAGACATTTGTCCCAGAGGAAAAGAAGGCGTCACTCTGGAAGAGAATCCGTCGCTTCCTGGGTTCAAAAAATACAAAAACCTGGAAACATCAGAAATGAAATGAAGCTGAACCCTTCACCCCCACACACCTCTCTTTTTTTTTTTTAAACTGTTGATCAAAATTCAACAGAAAATGATCCAATCTATCTTCTCCTAATTGTAAAAATTGAGGTTTTGATAACTAATCATCACTGTATTTTTTGAAATGGTGGAGAAAACACAAAAAAGGTTTATGATGATTTTGAGATGGAGTGAGAGCTTATTGCAGTGGTCTGTAACGTGTCTCAGCATAAAGCCAGTTTAAATCACAATTCCTACAATTTGATCAATATTTAAAAGGGCAGAACCTGGCGAGCTCAATCTCAAGGTAGCGGGTTCATGTCCCACGCCGGGCGCCACCTTCCCGTAGGCTCACCACCTGCAGGAAGGTTCTTAATTGGTGCAATGTGATCTGGGTGGCAGTGCTCAGACTGACACCCCGCGACCTGGAAACAGATAAGCGTGAGAAAATGGATGGATTTAAAAGCCCCAGAGTCCAGAGTGCAAGGTCCCAATCAAGGCTGCTTGTGGCTTTAACTTTTGTTGTTATTGTTGTTGGCTGCTTGACTGGGCAGAGTTTTCCTCCTCTCGACAAATTTAGAGGAATTTATTCTCTCTCTCTCTCTCTCTCACTCTCTCTCTCTCTCTCTCTCTCTCTCTCTCTCTCTCTCTAATCCCTCTCTTGGCTCCTCCTCCTCAGATTAAAAGTAGCTGCTCCTCCGGGTCCTCCTACATCTCCCTGCACCATGTTTCCTCTGCAGCTCCTCGTTCTGACCTTCATCTCCTCCCTGAGTCTCCATGAGGAGGAGGAAGAGGAGGAGGTGATGAAGGAGGAGGCGACAGAGAGTGGGTACGACCTGATCTTCAGGAGAGGAGACCTTCTGGAGGTCCCTCGGACCCTTTTCACACATTTTGGCATCTACCTGGGAGAAGGCAGGTGAGTTCTAGTCATACTGTACTTCATACGATGCAAACCAGAAATCAAGGTACTGGAAATGTAGTGGGGTTGACCAGTTACATCAAGCGGTGGTTCACGGTTGTAGAGGTGCTGAAGGGGTGGAATTGAAGGTCTATTGGGAGCGTTCAAGGTGACACAGAGCCTCTGTGGTGGGGTTCATAGTAACAGTGAGTAAACAGTGATGTAGGGGCGCTGGAAGGGACTTCATGTTGGCGTTGAGGGTCTGCGGCCAGGTCCACGGTGACATATAGACCTTCACGGTCGTTTCGAAGGTCTGTTGGGGGGTGGGGATGGTAAGACAATATGATGTCTCTTTGTCTCCTTTCCTGTTGTCTTTTCTTTCCCTTTCCCTTCCTCAAGTTTTCTTGTTTTCTGTCCTCTTCCTCTGGTTTCCCGTCCTTCGTTCCTCCCCGTCAGAGTGGCTCACTTCATCCCGGACATCCTCCCTCTGGTGTCGTCTGATCGCTGCAGGACCAAACAGATGGTGACCAACTTCAGACTCCTGCTGGGCGTCCTCATGAAGGTGTGTTGTAGTTCTCTGTCTGAGCTGACAGCAGACCTTCTATCTACAGTTGTTGATATCTAAACACTTTGGTGTGTTCGTTTTTATTCGTTTGTTTACTTAAATTTTTTGGCCGCTTTAACGGGTTTATTATACCCCGAACATTGCAGCTCAGCTTCAGATTAGCGTTCATCTCGATCTCGTTCGCTTCTCTTTTTTGTGTTGTTTTTTGTTCATTTCTTTTCCTCATTTTTTTTTATTTGTGTTGTGTTTTTTGTTTATATATTGTTCTTATTGTTTTCCATTTTGTCTGTGTGTGTGTGTGTTGTGTGTGTGTGTGTGTGTGTGTGTGTGTGTGTGTGTGTGTGTGTGTGTGTGTGTGTGTGTGTGTGTGTGTGTGTGTGTGTGTGTGTGTGTGTGTGTGTGTGTGTGTGTGTGTGTGTGTGTGTGTGTGTCTTGTCCTCAGTGTGGCAGTGTGAGGGTGGACCACGTGGACGACTTTGCCTTCGGAGCTAAAATCTTGGTGAATTCCACCGACAGGGTGAGTCCAGAGAGTGCCCCAAAAGTTTGGCCACTGTGTCCTCCATGAACAGGATCCACTGGAACCACATTAAAGTCGCTGAAGCACACAGACAAAAGATAAGGAAAGGGGGAAGAGAAGAAATGATAGGAATGAAAAAGCAACGAGGAAACTTAGAAAGAAAATATGAAAGTCTCCAGGGTAAAAATCTGGGTGGTTTTGTAATCAGAGTGTAATAAAATACTTTCCTCTCTCAGTAAATGCTAATCTGGGGGATTATTGATGAGGTAACTCAGCAATAGTATTTGCAGGCGCTGTGAGCTTGTTCCACCCATGTGTTAAAGTCCACGTTCTGGACTGAATTCATCTCCTCGCCACACCGAATCTCCTGTGAACCTGCATCAAGAACGTAATCATGTTCTGATGAGCAGCTTTAGCACGTTTCTTTCCATCCTTTCCCCGACCCAGCGCTTTTGGTAACTTTCTGACAAAAATGATTTGGAATTGTAACGTCTTTCCTTTTGGTAGTGAACAGCCGATTACTTTAAAGGAGTGAGTAACTGTTAGTTACAGGAGCCTGAGTGGGCTCATTTCTAGTATCTTTTGTCCCACTTGGAGACAGCTTTAGCATTAGCCCAGCGATGGCCCAGTGGTTGCTGTTGGACTGAACTCCTGTTTACTGGAGGAGGAGATTGGTGTCGCCGTGGTAACGGCGCGTGCTGTGCGCAGGTGTGCAGCTGCGCGGCGCTGAAGGGCGACACGGTGGCGCAGCGGGCGGAGCGGCTGCAGGGCGACATCGCTTACAGCCTGCTGTGGTGGAACTGTGAGCACTTTGTCATGTTCTGTCGGTACGGAACGGCAGTCAGCTTCCAATCCTTCCAGGTGACAACACACACACACACACACACACACACACACACACACACACACACACACACACACACACACACACACACACACACACACACACACACACACACACACACACACACACACACACACACACACACACACACACACACACACACACACACACACACACAGAGCTCTTGTTCGGATTCATTAAACACTCTTGCAACACAGTCATTGAGACATCAAAGTATTACTATTGCATAAAGATTGCAATCAGCAGGACAGATTAAGACAACCAATACAAGCAGTAATACAAAAACATATTAAATAACCACAACGGGATGCAAAATAACCACAGTCACACAAAAACAATTGGTTTCTGGAGAGAATTACAATCAAGAATACAAAAAGGAAAACATGCAATACGATGGCTGGGTGAACATAAAATCATGTCAACAGAGATAAAGTGAGCAGAGAAGGATGCAAAATGACCATAAGCAAACATAAATGAAGCCCAATGGCACTGAAATCATAATGAAGAAGAAAACTACAATAGTCTTGTAGTAGAAAGTCTATGGATTAGATTATTTGTCTTTCAGATGTTTTGGGCCAAATATATTAGCTTGTTTTGTCTGACACAGAAGTAGAAATATACCATTCATCAGATTTTTAGGTCTTTAAGACAAACTTCTAGTTTGACAAGTTGAGCAGTATCAGCTGGTTGTGTGTAATCTGCATTAACATTGATATTAATCGAGTATTTCCTAATAATATTCCCTATACAGGAAACGTGTTTAATCATGTGCAAAGTATAGGCCCTAAAAGAGAACCCTGTGGAACTCCATATTTACTTAATTTAGTCTGAGTTGAGGCGCTATCATTAACATGAGCAAAATGGAACCTGTGTGACAATATGATTGAAGTCTCGTGCTCTACCTACCAAAAGTGTCAGAAACTCCTTTAAAAGTACTGAAACTGCCAAAAAAGAACATGAAAGATTAAAAAGACAAATAACAAAAAGAATCTGACCCCGCCTCCTCCTCCTGTGCGTCCTCCTCCTCCCCTCCTCCTCTCGTCCTCCTCCTCCTCCTCCTCCTCCTTAGTTCTGTAAAACAGTGAGGAAGTGGCTTCTGAGTGGAGGCGTTGCCATGGTGATGGTGGTGTTGTCTCCCTGCATGCTGTTGTCCATTGGAGCAGTGAGTTGGTCCTCGGTGCTGTTGGCTGCCCTGCTGCCTTTCCTCATCTGGATGGCGGCATGATGAGAGTGAGGAGTAACTGTAATCTGGATTACTCCTTGACAATCTTTCATCACTATGAATGATGAAATGTCCTGTGTGCTCCTCATGTCAACCCAGAAAATTTTTATTCCACCACTGTATTGCTGCTTTGTTCAAATGTTTTTTATTGTCTCATATCCATTGGCTTTCTTTTCTTTGATTCACATATAAATTATATTATTGTCATTTCTTACTTTGGGCAATTCTTTATTATTTTTTTGCTTATATTTAGAACTTACTTCATATTTTTTGTCTTTAATTTAAATTATTGTGAGTAATAGTAATATATAGATATACAATTGTCGTGTTATTGGAAATTATTTTTCTTTTCTTAAAAAAACATTTATCCAAGCTGAAAATTTTTCTTTTTTCTTTTTTTGTATTTTCACAAACTTTTCGTCGCTGTAGTTTCTGTGATTAACTATGTTTAATATTTAATCTCTTTCCGTTTTTTGTATTTTGTTTAAATCCGGCTGTGATTTTTACAGATTACAATAAAATCCTCATTATGAATATTACATCCCACCTTTGGTGCACAAATTGAGCGTTTTGATTGGCTGACAAGCGCGTCACTCAGAATCGGCTCACTGTGATTGGAGGAGCTGTCATGACTGCAAAACCCGCTCTTTTATTTTTATTTTTTTTAACATTAAACACTTGAAATAAAGTTCGTGATTCGACGGCCTTAAGTTTTTCTTTGGAGACCAGCGTTTTCTCAGTACCGAAGAAATGTCTCTGGATGAAGAAGGTAGGAGTTTATCTGGTTATCTGAGCAGATACACGGATGTTTTGGGACTAGATTGTCTGGGAAACAGAAGTTACCGTTAAACCTCAGCGCTCCGGTAATTTAGCTCCCAGCGCTATAACTATTAGCTTCAGCAGCTCATTTTTTTCTGCCCTTAACTTTAATTAAAAGTTAAAAATGGGAATAAAATCTTTAGAAAGCTTCACATTAGTGTCTAGAAGAGGTCACTGCTGTTAAATGAGTCCTTGGAGTGTCACAGTGTTTGTTAGCAGGAGGTTAGCAAGTTAGCTTCTGTTAACAATAAAACATTTTAACACGAAATAGAAAAAACCTGTAATAAATAATTTATTTTTTCAATATATGTGGGGGGGTGGGGGGCAATGCACGAGACTGGACACAGGTTGTATTTTGGCTGCTAAAGCCTGTTTAAGTAGAGGCGGGTCCATTTCAGTGCAGTTTGAGGCAGTGAGCCTCCAGCCGTCATTAGTGGACGGTTTGCTCAAATCCTCTAAAATATGTGTATAGTCGAACCTCGGATGAGCGAAATCGTAGTGGTTATAACTGTTAACACACTAATGAGCAGACAGCCTGGGAAGTTTCACTCAAACATAAGGCCCGCGGGTTAAAACCGGCCGCTAACAGTTCCAATCCAGCCCCTCAACCCAACAACCAAGGTGGTGATATAGGATTTATAGGAGGTTGTTTAAAAAAAAAAAAAAAAAAAGATGTACTCCTGAGTCACCTGACCGGACAGGTAACCGCTGGATTTTCCCTCTCTGACAGATGGCAACACGACGGCGAAGTCAGACCCGTACGTGAACGCGGGCGCAGATGCGGGCCCCGGTGAAAACGTGGGCTGGCCGCGGTACAGAAATCCCTCCCTCCTGGAGTCCTGTACTACAAACATGGCGCTGCTGGCTCTGATGGAGAGGACGGGCTACAGCATGATGCAGGTGAACGGACAGAGGACGTACGGTGGACCGCCGCCAGGTGAGACACACTGGACACCCAGGGAGATAGAGCAGAAAAGTAGGAGCTGGAAAAAAACAAACCTGTGTGTGTGTGTGTGTGTGTGTGTGTGTCAGGGTGGGACGGCCCGCCGCCCCCTCATGGCTGTGAGGTGTTTGTTGGGAAGATTCCCCGAGACATATACGAGGACAAGCTGGTCCCTCTGTTCGAGCGCGCTGGACAAATCTACGAGTTCAGACTGATGCTGGAGTTCAGCGGAGACAACCGAGGCTACGGCTTTGTCAAGTTCAGCAGGAGGTGATTCTCTCTCTCTCTCTCTCTCTCTCTCTCTCTCTCTCTCTTTTCGTCTGATCTTATCTCAAAGTTTATGTGTGCGTGTGTTTGTGTGTGCGTGTGTGTGTGTCAGAGACGAGGCTCACAGAGCGATCCAAATATTGAATAACTTCGAGATTCGTCCGGGGAAGTTTATCGGCGTGTGTCCGAGTGTGGACAACTGTCGTCTTTTCTTCAGCCCCATCCCCAGAGACGAGACGAGAGATCACATCCTGGAGGAGATGAAGATGGTAAACACACAAGTTAGGTTGTTCCAGTTCACAGGCGGTGTAATGGATGTAATTGTGTCATTGCTATGTTGTTCCAGGTCACAGAAGGTATAGTGGATGTGATCATAGACATATGCACTAGACGCCGCGCACCCTGTGTCCGCCCACCGCTCCGATTCGTCAGAGTGGCCGCCATCTTGTGAGGGGCAAGTCTGACCCGTCAGCCTAAACAAGTCTATGTGACCGCGATGTGTTTTCTGAAGAAAACCACGCAAATATACATTTACATGACTGTGAAGAATCATTGCTTTCATTTTAAATTTATTAAATTAAAAAAATTTTCATTTATTTATTTATTCAATGTAGCATACTTATAGAAAGTATTGAGAGGAAATGGAAGAAGTTTGCAGACGGGACATTGGGACGCTGTCCTCTCCTTTTAGAGCAGCAACATGATGGAGCCCATGACAAAAATATGTAAAAGCGTTTATTTACACACAATGGGACTTTTATGTACAATGAACATGTACATTAGGGCACAAGTTATAACTTTTTTGTGGAACAAATTTAGATTTTTTTTTAACATATTTACACACAATAACATGTTTACCTATTATACTTTCATTCATTTTTACATAGTTACCTTTAATATTACATAGAAAATTATTGTTGGATATTTACCTGTTACATATTTATTTATTGTTACACATTTATCTGTTATTACATATTATATGACATATTCTCTTTCAGCTCTCCGTTTATTCGATTTTTCGCTCTCAGTTCCTCCAGAAGACCGCACACTGTGCTCTTTGCCCTCCGTTCTCCATCTTTTCATTCCTCTTCTCTCTTCTCAGACTCTCCACCTCGGCCATGGCTTCACTGAGTCTGGCTGTCAAAGCATCAGGACATGTGGGCAGTGCATAGCAGTGGTCCTAGTGGGAAAAAAAAAAAAAAGATTTACATGTTCAGAGTCCTGTGTTATCACATTAATTCACTGCTTGTGCAACGTGCAATCAATTGATCTGCTATCCTAATCAATTTATATAATAATAATGTTTGTGTAAATGTCAGGGGTCAGGCTGAGGTTCTCCTGCTGGAACAGGCGGGGAACAGTACACTGACTGGTTCTGAGCAACTGATTTCTTTTGAAATGTAATATTCTACACACTGCAACTAAAATAGCCTCCGTTAGATGAACCGAATAGACGTTGATATTGTTGTTGTTATTTGAGGGCGAGGTTAAGCCAGGGAATAGAGCGCATTTCCCACGGCTCCAGCTCATCTATGTCCCAAGTTAATTTTATATGAGCTAAACACAACGACAACAACAAAAAATATGTTTTTTCCACCTGTGGAAGGTAATCCCACGCAGTCGATTGTCCTTATTTTGTCTGTTTGTACAACCAAAAGCAGAACAGTGATGCGGTATCGTTGCTGAAGTCCTGACAAATGCCACTCACAAGATGGCGGACGCACTGACGTATGTTCCTGCCAGTCGGTGAGGCGTCTAGTGTTTATGTCTATGGATGTGATTGTGTCATTGCTATGTTGTTCCAGGTCACAGAGGGTGTAATCGATGCTATTGTGTTGTGGTTATGTTGTTCTGGGGTCACAGAAGGTGTAGTGTCATTGTTATGTTGTTCCAGGTCACAGAGGGTGTAGTGGACGTGATTGTACCTCTGAGCAGTTCAGATGCAGAAGGCCAAAATCGAGGATTTGCCTTCATCGAATATGAATCCCACAAAGCTGCAGCCCTGGCCAGGAGGAGGCTCATCACAAGTACTCCTCATTACTCCTCACTCCTTCTCATTACTCGTTAATACTCCTCATTACTACACCTTGCTCCTCATTTCTCCTCAGTGCAGCCCTGGGGACAGTCCATCCGGGTCAAGTGGGCGGAGTCAGAGACATTCAAGGACCGTGAGTGTCCACAGCCTGTCCCGGTCCTCTATGTGAGTCAGTCCAGCTCCTGGTCCCCCAAATCCAGGTCTCCAGCCCAGTTGTAAACTGGATGAGACTGGTTTCAAAGCCAGTGTGTCTCTCAGTGTGTCTCAGCCTCTGATTGGTCAATCCTCTGGTCTGATGACGTTCCCCTGGCAGGTGTGTAACCTGCAGCCTCAGACATCGGAGGAGACCCTCCAGCAGGAGTTCTCCCGCTTCAGTCCGGGCTGCGTGGAGCGCGTCAAAAAGATCAGTAACTATGCCTTCATCCACTACCGCCGCCGCAGTGATGCCGTGATGGCGCTCAGCTTCATGAATGGAGCCCACATCGACGGCGCCGTTGTGGAGGTGCGGCTGGCCAGGGACAGGAACACCACCAGGAGGTGGTCCGATGGGCGGGGCCACCCGGGAGGAGGAGGAGGAGGAGGAGGAGGAGGAGGTTACAGCTCCTCTAGGAGATCCCCACCCCTGCCATCTGGCCTGGGAAACCCCATCTACAATGACGCAGGAGGAGGTAAGGAGCAGGAGCATCGCTGAGCAGCGGTTACAGTGTGTGTGGAAGTGGCGCAGTGTTTAGCTGATGGTAGTTCTCACACTGAGAACTGATTAATCAGACCGACTCCACAACAATGTGGAACCAGCTGCGTCTCACTGACCCTCCCTGTGACCCCCCAGAGGACCCGGACCAGAGCTTGGTCCCCCTGCTGCCCGACACTCCACTGTCGCCCTCCAGCCCGCTGTGTCTGAATCCCAGTCAGATCTCCTCAGCCGTCTCTCTGCTGGAGTACTACTGCGTCAAGAAGTTCTGGAGTCCACCAGAGTACTACCTGTTCTCTACACCGGAGCCCAACGGGGGTCTGCTGCTCATATACAAGGTGTACACACACACACACACACACACACACACACACACACACACACACACACACACACATACACACACACACATACACACACACAAAGCAAAATTTGTGTTTTCTCTATACAGAACCTTTTCATAATGCTGATAGTGAACAGGACGGCTGTTTTCTCTTTGGAAAAAAGTAGTGTGTGCGTGTGCGTGTGCGTGTGTGTGTGTGTGCGTGCGTGTGTGTGTTGCAGGTGGTGATACCGTCCACTCGGAGAACCTTCATGCCCGACGCGCTTTGCCAGCTGCTGGACGACGCCAAAGAGTTGGCTGCAAAGACTACTCTGTGGAACCTGGGTACACACACACTAACACACACACACACACACACACACACACACACACACACACACACACACACACACACACACACACACACACACACACACAACCACACACACACACACACACACACACACACACGTATTTGTCTCTAGTTTTTCTCCCTCAGCGTGGATCAACATTACTCTGGTGACATTCATTTCTTCACGGTTTGTTTTTGGGGTAACCATGGAAACCATGTTTACATGATGTTTTTAAGTGAAAATGCAAAACCTTTGTTGTGTTTTTGGTGGCTGATGTGTTTTCACTACAAACACGAGTGTAAACGGAGCCTTAATGATACAAGTGGTGAAGCTGGTGTGTGTTTGGGAGGCTGTGGATCAGGACTGTGAGACCTTCAACCACAGAAATGTAGTTTTGATTGTTTCCACCTCTCTGCCCACAGGAAGTACAGG
This sequence comes from Lipophrys pholis, assembly GCF_963383615.2. NCBI lineage: Eukaryota > Metazoa > Chordata > Actinopteri > Blenniiformes > Blenniidae > Lipophrys > Lipophrys pholis. Next base: position 7,027,331 of record NC_137639.1, on the reverse strand, counting down.
AGGCCTCCTGTCCATGATATGAGTCCCTGTTCCTCCAGATGACAAGAGACATCAGCTCTACATCCTCCTCTTCATCACCTCTACATGACCTCTACATCCTCCTCTTCATCACCTCTACATGACCTCTTCATCCTCCTCTTCATCACCTCTACATGACCTCTTCATCACCTCTACATGACCTCTACATCCTCCTCTTCATCAACTCTACATCCTCCTCTCCATCAACTCTACATTCTCCTGTTCACCTCTACATCATCCTCTTCATCAACTCTACATTCTCTTCTTCATCACCTCTACGTCATCCTCTTCATTAACTCTACATCCTCCTGCTCACCACCTCTACATCCTCCTCTTCATCAACTCTACATCCTCCTCTTCATCACCTCTACCAACTTGTTATTGTTGCTCCTTCAGTACTGCAGTAGTTTTAAAATGTATTTTTGTTCTTTTAGCAGTTTCAAGGTTTTGTTCACCAGTGGGTTGAGTTCATGACTTCATGTTGAAGACGGAGCCCTGGTTGGTTGGTTGGTTGTTGGTTGTTGGTTGGTTGTTGGTTGGTTGTTGGTTTGTTGGTTGGTTGGTTGGTTGTTGGTTGTTGGTTTGTTGTTTGTATTTTTCATGTTTCTCTTCCCAGTGAACATAAAAAGATCCTCCAGGAAAATTTCTATTGAATTAACTTTAAAGCTCATTTCTCTTGTGAACTTCCTCCGTGGAAGTTCTTCACTGCAGGATTGAAAAATAAACAAACTGAGTGAAACTGGTTTGTGTTTTTTATTCATGCAAATACTTCCTTATTGTAGATTTCATCAAATATTACTTTAGTGTACGCCTTGGCTGGAATTCCTTTCAGTAGACGTGAGTTTTTGTTGTGTTTAATGAAACCAGTTCCTATCTTTGAATGTTCACCTTGTAGACTTTAGACACATTATGTGGTGACTGGAGATTTAAACATCTTAAATATTTACTGCTCTGACACCAGCGTTCCTTTTCACGAGACATTATTGAAGCAGCGCTACAGCGCCCCCCTGTGACTTCTTGTGGTGACTGCACAAATGAGTTACAGTTCTGTCACGTCTTGAAGCCTCAAGCTCGAGGACAAAGAAAGACATGGGAATGGGAGCTTGGAACCGATCATCCAATATTATGCAATTAATAAAATGAAAATAAATGTTTGTGGAGTTACTGTTTTGGTCAAAGGTTTCCAACATGTCTCTGGTCCCTCTGTTATGGCTGTGGAAAAGTTTCACAAAGTTCTTATTTTCATACAATGTTCCAAAAGTTCTCTGCTCACAGTTCAAGGTGACAAATGTGACATTAAAATCTGAATAATTCAATTAAAATTTAAAAAATGGTTCATTATTTGTTAGTCAAATACAGAACAGTTTGCTTTCAATGACAATAATGCAATTTTTGTATGTACCAGGTCTCTCTCTCTCTCTCTCTCTCTCTCTCTCTCTCTCTCTCTCTCTCTCTCTCTCTCTCTCTCTCTCTCTCTCTCTCACACACACACACACACACACACACACACACACACACACACACACACACACACACACACCACAAAGTCACACAAAAACAACTACATCCTGGAGAGAATTACAATCCAAGAGGACAAAAAGGACAGAACATGCAATACAATGACGGTTAACAAAAGTCAACAGAGACAGAGTGACCACAGACGGATGCACAATGACCTTAAACATGTTAAAACACTTCATATTTATGTGGAAATGTCTTTAAAGTTAATGAAAGTACATACAGATTAACACAAATAATAAATCACGCCACAGACGTCAAATGATCACAGGAGATTGTAAAAAGTGCCTAAAAAGGGAAACAAACTGTATGAAAGTGATGCAAAACAAGTCCAAAGACATAGAAATACATGAGTCATTCTCATGAAACCATCAAAACACCATGGCAATAGTGAGTTTAAAAATAAATCATGTAATTTATTAACATAAAAACATATCATAAATAAGATATTAGTGTTCTCTACCTTTCACAAAGAGTAATTTAAACATAAAAAGTTATCACTTTTGTATTTTATTGCATTTTCTGCTGAAGATCTCATTACCGCAATGCGTCCAGCTGTTTGAATGTATCTCATGTTGTAATTTAAACAGAGTAACATGAAAATATTCAAAAAAAATAACGATGTTGTACGAGATGTTTTCAAATGACAGAAAAACCATTAACTGAATATTCATGTATAATAATAATGAAAATAATAAAATAAAATAAATTCTAAATGTGGAAAACTTCCTGTACCGGTAATGATAATCAATACTGTCGTGTACACAATCTTACGAGAGAATGTTTGAATTTCAAGTGGACAATTATATGTATATATCTGCTTACCTGCTAGCCATCTTGAAGGCACTGGCAGATGTGTTGCATCATCCAAGAGTCAAACTTTATTTAAAATTCCGTGGTCTTTTGTAAACAGTGCTTCAAAAATGTTGCGGAGGATGAGAACATCCATCATGGACATTTTTATTTTTTTTTTCTCTTTGTGAAAGGTAGAGAACACTAATATGTTATTTATCATATGTTTTTATGTTAATAAATTACATGATTTATATTTAAAATTACTATTGCCATGGTGTTTTGATGGTTTCATGAGAATGACCCACATGCAAAATGAGCACAAAGAGGTATATACAATGGTGCAGTTGTGTAAAAAAACTAAACAAAAAAAGCCTCCAGACATCCACAGTGGGATGCAAAACAACTGAGAAGACACAAAGGGACCACAGGAGGATGCAAAATGAACACAAACAAACATAAATGGAGCTTAATGGAAATAAATGGAGCAATGAAGAAGACAGTTACCATCGTCTCATCGCAGACAGGAAACAGGTGACACCCGGAGAAGAAGCCGTGAGGAAACCTGCCGGTGACTGAGGGGTCACGACTTGACCTTCGCTCACCTCTGAGGAGGCGATGCTCCTCCCCTGTCCACTGGGTGGCGCCACTGGACCGAGCTGCACAAACTGGAGACCACGTCTGACTTTCAAACTCCACCCTTCAACAGATGGCTTTTATTTGTCGTCTTTAAATGGACTATTTTTACCTCTGTGTGCTGACGTTTGGATCAAACTTCACGTGTTAAAACGGTGGAAGTGTTGCTCCGTGTGCCCCCATTGCACTTGTTATTTTTCAATCCACACTCACCACACGTGCATTTCACTGTATATTAAAGCAAACTGTGCACTGAAAGCCTAAACACTGCCCTTCTCGAGCAGCTTCTTGTGAAGGAAAGGAAAGAGGACATGTCAGTGACACATTTAATGCAGCAGAAATCGATTCAGAATCCAGTTTAAAAACTGAGCCGTAGCACGTTTCCAATGTGTGGAGTGACTGACGGTTGAGTTTGTTGTCTTGTTGTCACATCAACAACCACCAAAAAGGGTGCAATCCACAGTTATCAGTATCAATCCATTTATAAATATGTCATTGTTGATTTTTCTCTCCCGACACACAAGCCAGATAAAGTTTCACGACACAAACAGTGACAGTCTTTGGTTTTATTTAACAACAGCGGGCAGATAATTGCAGGATTACTCTTCATAAAAGGGGCCGGACCTCTTTGCTCAAAGCAGGCTGACTATCTACTGGATAAATGTTACAGCAACAGCCTGACTGAGCCAGCAGGTTGGAAATATACAAACACTTCACGGTTCTTCAAAATAACACATAAATGTAATATAACCCGGCGCAGTGGATGCGGTGTTGATGTTTTCCTCTTCACACGTGTCATTAAGTTGGACGCCGTGAAGTGGTTTGATGCAGAGAAAGAAAAGAGAAAGTCATGCAGCACAGCTCGTGAGCTGGAGCGCCATCAGGGGACCCCACGATCCAGACATGGTCAACAGGCCACTGGATTAACGTTCCTGTCCAACGGGAAGCAAAGTGACTGGATCACACGAAGGATGGCTGAAGTTTTCGTCAGGAATAAACTGGAAAAACAAAACAAAAACACGAAGAGCACAAATGTAGGTCATCAGATTACACGGAAAGTTCCATAGTACTTTTAAGGTTTGGCAGCTTTGGGATAACATCGCTTTAAAATAGAACAAAGTGAGAGACCTCATATTTTATATTATTGTTATTATATTAACATAAGCAGAAACACTGATGATTAAACTTCCTCCTTTAACCACAGAACTTTGATGGTTAAATGCAATAATGTGTGGGAACTAAACAATAAAAGCTGTGTGTTTCCACAGTACAGAGGGTTTGTGAGTGTGTTTTACCCGATGGACCTTCAGTCAGTTTTGATGCTGGGGCAGTAAAGTGTAAACAACTCTGGTGGAGTCCTTTGGTTTTTTATCTCCCCCTGGTGGCAGGTTGTGTATCTGCACCTGATCCGTGCTGGAAGGAAAACCGCAGAAGAGCATCTTGTCTTCATTTAGATCAAAAGCCAATAGAATACGTGTACATTCCTCTTCACGGACAGTTCGTGGTGCTGAGAGAGTAAAGAAGACAGTAAAATAAAGGTACCTGGACAACTTAGAGTAGTGGACGGTGATGTATTTAGAGCTGCGACTCTCAACTTGTGTGACTGGAGGAGCGTCCATCAGAGGGACGATGGCGGGATGGGAGCTCTCGTTCAGATCCTCCGGCTCCTCCTGGACACACAGAATCCAAACATCATGTCGCTGATCATCTTCATCAGAAATGCGTCAAACTCACTTCAGTTCACATACAGTACAAGTGGACTGGGCCAGTGAATAATAACATCACACTCTATAAATAACTAGAACTCTGAAACTTTATTAATGAAACAAGTTCACGTTTAATAAATTACTCTCTTAAAACCCTGAAATTTGAATAAAAGAATTTCAACAATATCCTGCCTCAGTTCCACACGTGCTTTACAACTTACAGATCACAGTGGATTGTTTATTTTTAATTATATTTACATTTAAAAGACATAAAACATTTGGTCACATGAAGCTGGAACTCAAAAATACAGTCGGGCAGGTCATGTTATGATCAGCATAACTTGCTAGATCCAAATTATTTTGAATCTGGACACATTTCTACATCTTAACTGCATAAAGTCACAACACTACAGCAAAAAGCTCCAGGAACAGAATTCCACTATGGAAGTGTGCAGCAGACGGACTATTTTGATTACGGAGAGTTTAATGAGATGTAAATAAAACGCTGCTGCATGATGATGGTGATTACAGTTTTCCCCCATTGTTAAAACACAAAACCTGATTCCTGCAGCACAAAAAGCCAAACCTCTTCATCATCCGCGAAAGGAAACACACATTTCCCATGACCAACAACACAACTCACCTGTTTCCACACGTCTAAATATTCAAAACTCTTTCTGCATAACCTCACACAGCAGTGACCAAATAAACCTTTCATTGCACTTTGTGTTCATTCAGCAAACCCATGGTCTCAATATAATGAACTCAAGTTACCATAACCTAAAGTCAGCGATCACTCCCTCCTCCAGGTGAAAACACTCAGAACACTGTGAACACACCAATCAGAACTCGATAAAAAGAATCAATCAACAATCAAGATATAGAGTTCATGTCCTCTGGAACAATGGAGCCCAACCATGCACAGACTGAGAGACAACAGAGAGGACGAGGACGAGGAAGAGGAAGAGGGAGAAGATGAGGATGAGGAAGAGGAAGATGAAGAAGTTGAGGATGAGTAAGAGGAAGAAGATGAAAATGAGGAAGAGGGAGAAGATGACAATATGGAAGATGAAGATGATGAGAAAGAGGAAAACAATGAGAATGAGGACGATGATAATGAAGATGAAGAAGATGAGAATGATGAAGATGGAGAAGAATGTGAAGAAAATGAGGAATAAGATGATGTTGAGGATGAGGATGAGGATGATGATGATGATGATGATGATGATGATGATGATGATGATGATGATGATGATGATGATGATGATGATGATGATGATGATGATGATGATGATGATGAGGATGAGGACGAGGACGAAGACGAGGAAGAGGAAGAGGAAGAGGAAGAGGGAGAAACATTATTGAACAACCTGCCATCACACCAGCTCCGAGCCAGAGGGGAGGCAACGTCACCATGTGTGCAGCCATTAGCAATCGTAGCATCCTCCACCACCTTGCCCTATTGGCAATGTGACACCCTCCAACAGGAAGGAGAGCCAGAGCAACCAGGGCAACCAGGGCAACCAGGGCAACCAGGGCAACCACAGCAACCAGGGCAACCAGGGCAACCAGAACAACCAGGGCAACCAGGGCAACCAGGGCAATCAGAGCAACCAGAGCAACCAGAGCAAGCCCAATATATTGTCACTCGGGATAACGTGAGCGTCCATCGGGCTGCTCTGGTTCAATGACCACCCCAGGTTGAGGGTCCTTGTTCTGTCAGCAGCTCCTCTTTACTGAACCCAATAGAGGAATTGTTCTCAGCGTGGCGGTGGAGTCTATGACCACCACCCATACACACAGCACCACCTGCTGGAGGCAATGGTGAATGCCTGAGAGGATACTCCTCTGGGATCTATCCAGGGTTAGATCCGACACACAAGAAGATATTTCCCACGCCGCCTGGCGAGGGACGACATAATGTGTGACGTTGATGAAATACTATGGCCCGACCCTGACCTGAGACAAGATCATGCTGATGTTGATACAAATGGTGATGAACCTGTATATGTGTTCAATATGGAAATACTGTGAACGAACCCTGTTCTTGACATTTTGGTGGCAGTGTGTTGATTTAATCCCTCCTGTGTGTAACAAACACTTATGTAGTGTGTGTTTTGACAGCTTGTGTGTGTTGTCTGGGGGTAAAAACTGATTGGGACCCAGAAGCTAGATGTTTGTACAGATTGGCTGTGAGTTTTTAAAATTGAGTGTGAAGATTTGAGAAAATGGTGACGTTGTTCCAGGAATTGCGTTGTGGCTTTTTGTTGTTGTGTTGTGCTCTTGTCCCTTCTGGGCCACGGTATTAATCACCTCACTGATTCATCATATGATAAAGTGCACCCCTGGTGGTCAAGAAAATGTATTGCAGTTAAAGTGATAATTTTTCACAACATTCAAATTTCATCTTGCGGGTCGGATTAGACTCTTTGGTGGAGTAGTTCTGTACGTTTGACCCTCCCGATCGTCACCTTCACACCAACCTCTAACGAGACGCTCACCGGGATGTCGGCCATCTTGCTCTTTCTCACTGGGAAGGGCTGCGGGGCCGACTCGTAGAAGAGGGTGTCGGCTGTCACCGATGGACGCTGGGGAGTCACACGCAAACCATAAATCATCGGGTCAGGATCAAAGATTAGGAATGAATCACAGACAAACGGCAGTACCTTGTTCATTACTTCTACTGACTCCATGTCCACTCTGTGCATGTTTTTACTGTGGGAACAAACACACGGGGGTCAGAGGGAAAACTGCCGCCAAAGTCAAAAATAAGCCCCGATAAGAAAAACCACCTGATCATGATGGCCACTGTGAGAGTGATGAGGGCAGCGGAAACGCCCACGGCTGAGGCCAAGGCGATGACCTTCAGACGACCTGCGGGGCATCGGGACGACGGGGGGTCATTATAAGTGGAAGTGAGACGAAATGATGGATGTGAGAACACATCAGATGAATGAGAAGCAGAAGTGTCAGAGGTAAAATAGATCAGCGCGCATTAAAAATAGAAGCAGAAAGTGATCCGGGAGGAAAAGACTCGCGCATCAAGCGGCGGCCGTCTAGACCCTCAAGTCTTGTGTTTCCAGTGGCCATTTCCAAACCTAACTCCTCACTTCTTCAGCTGTCTAGACTCAAATAGTAGTTTTCCACAGCAGCTCGTCACCTCCTCCTCCCCGGTCGTAGCGAGAGGGCTTCACATGACTCACAGTGACTCATAGAAAAACAGTCACAAATCATGAGGCTGTACACAATGAAAGCCAGGAGCCCGGAGCGCCGCGATAGTGACAGCGCTGCTTCATCACTTATTATTGAAACCACACAATAACCTCACCAAGCATCACTTGTGGTCTAATCAGATAAATACTGTTTGTTCTAATGTGTCTTATAAAATCCGAATCGCTTCACGAAAGTGATACGGGCACATATTGTGACTCAGAAGAATAACAGGAGTGGAAGATCCCATGATGTCAACACCGAGATGATCCACCGCAGGCTTCGGTGCAGTGCGGGTCTGTGGAAAGTGAAAGAAAATAACACAAACATGGTGAAAATTCATCCAGAGGATGTGCGGGGACGAGGGATTGGCTGATATGGATGTTTTGTGGCCGACGCCGATTCCGATAACTGATAGAACCGATTAAATCCCTCAGCGCTGGGGCGACGCCTTCGACAGAACTACGTAGCAATGGCGTGGGTCGGTGGCGGCGACGATCCGGTCAATGTAGCAGCAGCGATAAAGGCATGGACGGAGAATGTGCTAACGTATCGGTCTGGCGTGGAGGACACATCGAGGGACGTCAGGGGAACTAGTCGGTAAATGTGCTGTTGGCGTTTTACTCTTCATTCTGCTGTGGGGCGACTGGGGCGTGACATGAAAGGAGCCGGAGCGCCCTCTACTGGAGACGTAACATAAGGGCATCAGATAAATACACCACATTCCCTGCGTTCTATTAGTGAAGAATAAAAGTTAACATCAGCGTCAATCGGCCAACGTTCGGCCAATAAGAGATAATCATCTGATGGCTAAATAATCGGTGGGACGATATGGACCGATGTATGTACTCTCTATTTTGACCATCTGGTGGCGGTTTAGATACTTTTGGCTTTCGAATGTCAACCTTGGAGATAAATCATTCATCCATTGGTTCATCTTCTGTACATGATTTATCCACATTGTGTGGCAGAAGGGGATTTCAGTGGAGAGGTCGCCACTGTGGCCAAACCAAAGCGTCTTCCCCCATGTGTCCGTTACCCTCATGTGCTTCACCTGCGTCCCTCCCTACTTCAAACCCTCCCTCCTCCTGCCTCGCTGCCAGATCATCTTGGTTGCTTCGTCTCCAGACGTCCAGCAGATCCGAATATTCTTCCCGGTGTTCCCCCTGTTTCTCGTCAGCGCTTTAGTTTTGGCTGGTTGTTGGGACTCGTCGCCTCGGCACTCTCGCTTGGAAAAAAAGAAACTCTTTGAACTGAGCTACGCTTGTTCGTCTGCCTTTGGGTCTGCCACGCCGCTGACACTGGTGGCCCGTGGGCCACACGTGACTCTCGTTCTACTCTCTGCAGCAAATTTCCACAAAAGGATTCGCATAATTGGTTTGATAGGTTAAGAGGAGAGAAAGTACATTTCTAAACCACATTCAAACTATTTTCAATTGTAAATATTCAGTAAAAATTGAAATTTTCATGAGATTAGTAGAAAAAATATCCAAAACATTCTTGTGGTAAAAGCCCTCACTCACAATTTGGCCCTGTGGAAGTGAGGATGAAGTTTTCGTGGCTCTAACAATAATCAGAACTGCGCAGGAACAGATGGTTTCATTGTATTCCGCCCGAAAGTCACGGAGCCAAAGAGCCCGTCTGCATGTTAGTACCTCGGACTCTGACGGTGAGGACCGGAGAGCTGTGGGCGCCGATCCGATTCCTGGCTTCGCAGTAGTACTGGCCGCTCTCACCGGGCCCGACCTCCGAGAAGCTGAAGACCGGCCCCGACTTGGAGCCCCAAGCTGCACGGCGGAGCACAGGACACCATCACGTCTAATAGCCGCTACACAAAGTGGAACGCCAGGCCTCGCTGACAGGGAACATTTACACACTGAGACGGTTAAGCATTGGTGACGTTGTAACGTCGACCTTGAGTGGAACCACATTTTCTTTTTTTTTGAGGGTGCTCACATTGTACAGAGCCTCCGTCCAGAGCTAAGCGGTGCCACGTGAAGTTGTCCACGGCCGGGTAAGCCTGACTGCTGCAGGTCAGAGTGAGAGGCTGGCCGGCCTCCACCACGCTGGAGGGCCGCGCCAGGACGGAGGTGTTCTTGGGAGGATCTGCAGAGAAGAAAGAAGTGATGCGTTCAGTTACTTTGAGGAGAAGCGGAATCGGAGCTCCTCCGCCAGGGGCCGGCAACCTGCGGCTCTTCCATGGGATTAATTAGAAATAAACATTTTGTTTAATTTGAATTCAACACAGATTTTCAAAAGAAAGTCGAATCTCCGAGCGAGAAACCGCTAAATAACAGCCATAACAGATGGATTTGCTAAAAATTAAAAAAAAAAAAAAAAAGTTGGTAAAACTATTCAAAACAAACTAAGATCAAACTAAGATGATTACAATAGCCAGGATTGGTTGTTTTTTTTGTTGTTTTTTTTAGGAAAAGTTAAAAGGCAAAGGATACAAAAGGCAAACGGGTAAAACAAACAAAAAAAAAAGAAAGAAAACTATTTCTTTTCAAAAAAAATTTAAAAATTAAATAAAGAAGAAAAAGGAAGAAAAAGAAAACAAGAAAATTATTTAAAAATTAAAAAGAAAAGGATAAAAGAAAACAGAAAAAAATATAAAAAAAAAAAGAAATTAAGATTAAGATAAAGAAAACATTGCTCTTATAACTCAAACTGCTCTTTCAATTAGAAGCACACACTGAAAAATTTTACTATTTGCAAATAGTTGGACGAACTTAATTGAATTGCTTTATTTTGAAACACCTAAGCTCTTCAAACTTAAGTTAATAAGTTAGATTAAGTTTGAAGAACTTGATTCATTTACATGTTACCAATTGACGCAGTTCAATTAAGTTGGTCGAACTATTTCCAACTATTTTCTTTTTTCAGTGCACAGAGGCGATAAACAGTTAAATCACTAAGAAAATCCATGAAACAAAAGAGGAAAACCCACAAAAGCTAAAAATGTAAAACAATATATATAAATTGTTTGAAGCTATTTTCTTTTTATTTGTTTTTTTCTTGTTAATTTCAGATTATTTGGGGGATAATCCTGAAAAGGACTCTTTTGTCCTTAAAGGTTGCAGACCCATGACCTCACACACACACACACACACACACACACACACACACACACACACACACACACACACACACACACACACACACACACACACACACACACACACACACACACACACAGAGTACTCACACAGCACAGTGAGCGTAGCAACAGGGGAGCTCTGGTATCCTAGCGGGTTGGACACTGTGCAGTAGTACTGACCCGCATGGTGAGCTCGCACCGACAGGAAGGTCAGGTTCTGAAAGGCTCCTTTAGATATCACCTGGTCACCCAGGATACGATACCAAGCATACCTGCAGGACACAGCTGACGATGACGATGGTGATGATGATGATTTGTGATGAGAATGTGTAAAAATGAAAGACATGAAGCTGTTTCCTGTCTGTCTTTATCTTTGAAAACTAATGGATGATGTATGAACCGATGATGGTGGCGACAACATAAACAACAGACATTGAAGTGATGTCGTCGTCACGTTTGATTTCAGGTGTTCATGTTGAGCTTCCCTACCTGCTGGGTGCAGGATGGGCATGGCTGACACAGCTCAGGTTCACATAGGAGCCCTCTCTGATGTCGCCGAGCGGACGCACAAGCACCCGGGTGTTTTTTGGAGCATCTGCAGAGAAGGAAAGAAAGAAAGACATAAGGAAAACTCTCTGTGTGTGTTTGAAGGTAAAAACCCTGGAAGCTGTGGTGGAATCGTTTTCCTCTCATCATGCTGCTTCAGAAGGGGTTCCATTCCCTTTGCTCAGGATGAATCACATGTGAAACATGACCAGAGGGCAGTTATTATACATATATATATATAAGATAATACAACTAACCAACAAACTGGAACTAAATCTTTGAGGCAGTGGCGGTCTAGAGAAGCAAATTTAGGATTAGAAGCTCGCAGGTTGGATTCCCACTGCAGAGAGGTCACCACTGTGGCTCCCTGAGGATGACCTTTGACCCCAGCTAATGGGGTTGATGTAGAATAAATGAACTCCCTCAAGGGGATTGATAACATAGTGAGTTAGTTAAAACTGGAACGGCCTACAATACGAGCAGTTTGGTTTTAGCTTAAGAATGAACTATTTACTGATTAAACCCAAAACAATCAAGTTTACTGTGTTTTTAAGCGTCTTTACATTTATCTACTAGTGTGTTTGGGTGGAAACCAGGAAATATGAAACCACTGAGGGGAAAAATAGCAAGAACAAACACAATCAATCTATCATGTGCTATTTATGTTACCTTTCTAAATAAATATGCAGCACTGTGAGTTTTAATTACTGTGAGTGAAATATATCTGTGTGTGTGAATGTGAACAATTAGTTAGTTTAAATATTTATTTATCTCTGCAATCAATATATAATAATAATAATAATTATTATTATTATTAACAACTGCAATATAATAATAATATAATAATAATAATAATAATAATAATAATAATAATAATAATAATAATAATAATAATAATAATAATAATAATAATAATAATAATTTATTTATTAGATTTGATTGTTATTATTTTTTTAATTAAATATTGGCGTTGCTATCAGGATATTGTGCCTTCTTCAGGTTAATCAGTCTCACCCAGACTAATGAGAACGATGGATTCTCTCTCCCCGACTCTTGGACAGTCCACTGCAGGCAGACTCAGACTGCGGCTTTTGACTTTGAGCAGTTCCTGAGTGTGATGTCGAGGTCACATGCTGCCATACTTGTGAAACACGCAGCGAACTCACATGTGACGTTGAGGAGAAGTGGTCTGGAGCGATCTGTCCCCAGCGAGTTTCGTGCTACGCAGAAATACTCTCCTCTGTCGGTGTATCTGAGGTGAGGCAGATGGAGCTGAGGCCTGAAGCTGTCTGGGATGCTGCCGCTCTCCATATCTGCAAAGCACGCAGAGCTGAGGCCAGTGCACACATAACCTCTCCAAGACGACATCGTCCAAAAACATGGATGGAAATGATTCATATTCTACTGTTAAAACAAAAAAAAAGAAAAGAAGATTATAAATCTCAGATCTTCTCTTGATCCTCTGCAGGACGGACTGAGCTTTATGAGTAACTGTCAACAACCCGTCGCTCCACCTCTCTCTGTGGACGCTGAGCTTCATGTGGAGAAATGTTCTTGGGTTGTTGTATTTTTATTTTTTTTTTTTTAGTCTTATCTTGCACCTTTGAACCAGGCGAAGCTCTCCACAGGCGGAGCCGCATCGCTGCTGCAGGTCAGGGTGACGGGGCCGCCCTCCGACACCGCCACCGAAGGAAAGGCTGCGATGAGGGTGGAGCGAGGTGCGTCTGGAGGGGGAAATGAAGTAGAACAGGGATAAGAGAGGAGAGAAACGACCAACTGCTGATGAGCCATCCATCACGTCTGAGCAGGTCAGAGTGTCAGAGCGGCTGGAGCCGATGTCAGATGGAAAACATGCTCACATCCTCCCACACCCAACAGACCACTGAGTCTAGAATGACCTGAAAAACACAACAGTTATCAGGACAAAAACAAAACAAACAAGCTTAATATATACAAAGACATTAATGTACGCGAAAAAACCTCAACTAAAATTAGACTTTTAAACTTTTGAGATGCTTAATTACTTTACAGCAGATTCTCTAAGCATCATTAAATCAGGGGTGTGGGCTACAAGAGGCTCCAATCTGCCCAAACCTCCGAGCAAGCGGCAAAAATGTAAAAGAAGCCAGTGATTTAATAACGCTTTTCTCAAGCGTAGGGACACAACGTAACACTGAGACCCGAGCTGAGATATCAGTAATAAACTGGCATTAGCCCCAAAGCTATCCTGTCAGGGTGAGTTTGTAAAAAAAAACACCCATAATGCAACAGCTGTAGTTTATAGACACTTAAAATTGGTTTCGTGTTGAGATTGTAGTCGTTTATGGAAGCAATTGTTTTGTGAAAATAGAGACATTTTAATCGTCTGTGTTCAACATTTTAAATGTGAAGGTTATCATTGCTTTATTTTAGCGGTCCGGCCACTCGAGATGAGATACGACAGAATGTGGCTGTGGTGAATGTAAACGTGTTCTACTCCCCGGGTTTAAAGACTCCCGTTGTTACTCACGTCCCAGTGCCAGTGCGAGGGACGGCGACTGCACGTTCTGCGGTGGGATCGGCCGGCAGGTGTACCCTCCGACGTGTTGCTGATCGAAGCGATTGATAATCATCCACTTTTCAAAGGATCCGAGGTTCAGTCCATTCCTGGATGTGCGGCGCCACAGAATAGCGTGAGACAGGCCGGCCGGTTAAAGAGGTAGAATGCGCTGTGCTCGCTGACGCACCTGTAGAGAGCAAGGCTTCTCCCCGGAGCGGCGCATCCTCTGGCCTGGCAGCCGACGAACACGGTCTCTCCGACTCCAAACATGTTGGCTGTCCTGGCTGGATGCACGTACACCTGCAGGTCTGGATCACACACACGCACACACACACCGGGAGTTTCGCAGGCTTCCTTACAGCCGCCGCTTCAGGGTGTGCTGACCGACCTGTGACGGCCAGAGTGACGGTGTCCGGGGAAGTCCATCGTCCCAGCGGCTGGTCCGTCTCAAACCTGAAGTGATACTGGCCTGCGTCGCTCAGCTTCACCCCCCGAATCTGGACCGAGCAGCTGGAGTAGCTGCCCCCGATGTACCTGCGATTCATTCATGTAAATTCACCAGACTTCAGGAGCCCCTCATTTGACTTTTTAACACGGCGGCCGGAGGCGTTTGCTCCCACCGTGTGCGTCCGCGGTAGGACAGGCTGACGTGGCTGGGATCAGTGTGGTGGGTGAACTCCCGGCGGCCCTCGGCAGACACTCGGAACCACATGACTCTCTTCACTGTGTGGCCTGGGGCGGTGAGAAAAAAAGGAAAACACAACAGGGTCAACATGTGAACATCTTCTGTCCTGTAAAGATGAGAATGAATGATATTAAAATGATAGAGAGCAAGTTCCATCCCATGATGGGCAGGTGAAGGCACGTTCAGCTGAAGAAGAGAGACGCACAAATAGACATAAATAAGCCTGTAAAAAGTGGATGTCAATTAAAATCAATAAGTTACCTGGCAACTCTAAATTGGCCCTGAGGTGTAAATGTGTGTGTGATGATTGTCTTCTTGTTTCGGGTCTTTTGGACTGGTGACCTGTCCAGATCATTCATACCGTGCCTTACGGCCGGGATAAGCTGGTGGTCCAGCTCGTCTCGTCTTTATGGCTTTTTTTTCACATGAAATGAATGCTGTCAACTCAAACCTGGAACATCCCCAAACAAACTGAATCTGAAGCTTTGCGATCGCAAAAGCTGAAACCAAAATCTACCCAGAGGACGCGAGAATGCAACTAGTCGATGGTTTGAATCCCAACGCCTCACAATCTGTCTCCCTGTCTGATCCTTTTCTCTCCTTCTGTCTCCTGACCACAAGCAGAAGAGCACAATCTTTATCTCTGAGTCGGTTCTGGTTCTGCAGAAAGTCTTTATCTCTCAGTCTGGCTCTGCAGGTTTGTTCCAGTTAAAAGTTAGTTTCTCTTGTTTCTCTTTCCACCGTCTCCTCTGCTTGTTCACATGAAATTGTTGTGTGTTTCTTTGTAAAAGAGCCTTTAAATGACTGTTTTATTTGGCGCTATATGAATAAATTTGAACTGAACTGAACTGAACTGAACTGCATAGAATAGAATAGAATAGAATAGAATAGAATAGAATAGAATAGAATAGATTTGCTGTCATACCTGATGGATAATCATAACGGCAGGGCAGAGTGACCGTGGTCCCCGCCCACACACAGATCTCCCTCCTTGAGAATGACACACTCCACCTGCTCTCAGTACCTGCAGGACACACACACACACACACACACACACACACACACACACACACACACACACACACACACACACACACACACACACACACACACACACACACACACACACACACACACACACACCGTGTCAAAAACGAATCAGCACCTACGCAGCCTGTGTCACATAAAACGGGCTCATCCAGCTGCAGGGAAGAATTTCTTGGAAACTTAAGGAAGTGTAAATTTTCAATAAGCCACAAGTAAAACTTTTCCTCCACTCGACTCCTCGGAGGAGAACTTGACAAACCACAGTTCTCAGAGCTGGCTTCAGACAGCGACACATAAAAGCGAGGCAGTGTTAACGAAGCCCGATGTGCAGCCGTGGTGTCATCCTGTGCTGCTGACTGCCTGCCTGGCTGACTACCTTGCACAAAAGGCAATCAATACTTATAAATAAACCTGAGCGTAAAGGCAAGGGCACCTGGCTGCAGGACCTTCTGTGCATGAAGGATCCCAGAAATCTATCATTTAGTGTTTCAATCAGTTTGTCTTTCTTTCTTTTTTTTTACTTTGACAACAATTTGCAGTATGAATTCACATAGAAATAAGGAGTAAAATACAAGCGTTAAATATAAAACCTTAAAGAATTCAAAGCTACACTTCCATTTAGCTCAATTCATCATATGTTGAAAACAATATTCAAAAAATGTGTTTTCTTACCTGGTAACGCTGCGAGGATGATACCCAGGATGAACACACCTGCCAACATCTCCGCTGACACGAGCTCTGTAATGCCCCCGCAAGAAGGAGAAGGACTCAGAGCTCGTCTCCTCCACATTTACCTCCATCCAGCCGATTAAATACAAACTACTCACCACATAGAGTGTCTGCATTCACCCTCCAACAGTCAGATGTGTGGCGTGCACCTCCAAGATCCAGCTGTGCGGTTTATCGCAACGAAGGACGCACCGTGATCAGTGTGTGTTGATGTGAGATGGGGAGAGGAAGAGGAGGAGGATGAGGAGGAGGAGGAAGTCCATGGGCTCGTTTTTAAAGGAAGTTCAGCCACCGCTTTCCATTTTCCCTTTTCTTCCCCGTTGAAACTGTTTCTAAGGTCACTGCACTTCTTTTTTTTGTGTAATGATGAAAATGTGATCTCCTCGGGACCTCTGTTAACTGAACAAGTGACTCATGTAAGGTCAAATGTTATTAACCCGTAAATAAAACCCCTTTTTGATGGAAAAAAAAAGAAAGGAAAAAGGCAAAATAAGGAAGAAAAAAAGCCCCCCCACATAAAATAAAATAAAATAAAATAAAATAAAATAAAATAAAATAAAATAAAATAAAATAAAATAAAATAAGATAAGATAAGATAAGATAAGATAAGATAAGATAAGATAAGATAAGATAAGATAAGATAAAATAAAATAAAATAAAATAAAATAAAATAAAGTAAAGTAAAGTAAAGTAAAGTAAAATAAAATAAAATAAAATAAAATAAAATAAAATAAAATAAAATAAAATAAAATAAAATAAAATAAAATAAATATTAAACAACAGCATGTGGCATTGAATTATTAAAAAATATGGGAAAAAACATGATTTACAATTCACAATGGTGGGTTCGGCTCGTGGATTTATTTCTGGTTTATCGATGGTGATTGTTGTGCCATTTAGTGTTTGGTCCAGCCCTTAATTGAGTTTGTGCACACACTGCCTTATTTCTACTTTTTTGAAATAAGGTTTTGAGGTTTTGAGCCTCACCTGACTTTTTAAATCAGATTTTGGGATTGCTCCTTTCATACCTTGACTTGTCAAACTGATCACTTGTGCAACTGACTAAGCTGTTTGTTTGTACTGTTTTTTTTGTTTTGTTTTTATTTTTGTAAATTTGGAGCACTTCTTCAATGTATGATTGTTTTCTTTTTTTGCACAAAATATGAATATATTTCAAAATTACAAGATGATAAAATCAAAGAAAAGAAGCACAGGGAGCTATACGAATCAATGAAAATAAAAATATAGAGATGAATGAATAACAAGCAGGGAAAAATAACAAGAGTTAACATAAACGCACAACATATCAACTCAGATCCAGTGCAATTTGAACAGGAGATAATTAAATAATTTCACCTTAACAAAAGGCCAAAGAGGAAAGTAATTTAACTGATTTGTCCACTGAGTTCCAGAGTTGGAAAAGGTGATATTTGGAGATATGACAAAGTGGTACATGAAAGTCTGTTGGGCTCCTCGATGGGTCATAATGAATGTCTGATGATAAGAGGTAGAAGTTGCGAAATGCATGTTTATTAGCTATTCTTTTATATATATATAATAATAATAATATATATATAGTATGAATTGATGAAATTGGTCAAAGTTAAAACTTTCTGAACAGAGTTGACCCTTGAGGTCATTCTTAAAAATCTCTTTTGTATCAGACGTATTTGATGAAGCTGAGAAGGATGTGAGGTGTTGCCCAGACAGTATTACAATATGTAAGTTCTTGGTATAATAAACTATAGTACAGAGACATTAGACATCAATTATTCACTAAATGAGACATCAGTGAGATAATACCACAGGAATTCATAGGTTTGTTGCAGACATACTCGATGTGGTTTCCCCATGATAGTCATGAGAGAGGTGTTGGTTTGTCTAAATTTAAAAAAACGAGCTGTAACAAACTATGAACAGTCAGAATTCGGTGCTTTATTTGAATAATGAATTAATCAGACTGTCCTGAAGGACCAACACTTCTTCATACTGTAATGACAGAGCGGGTCTGTTCTCAATGACTCCCAAAACGATATCTGATTGTTTACAGCCGCAGAGGGAAAGTACCAGCAAAAGGTTTGGCAGACCTTCGCTGTCATGGCAACAAAAACAAACACATGACGACCAAAGTCAAACAGTCTGGTCAGGTTTAGAAAAAGATCTCGGTTAGGGTTAAAATAACTTACACTACACTCTATCTATTCTCGTGGAGTAGCTTTTGAAAATAAATCCAAAATGAGTGTCTTGAAATCAGTTTGCCTCTTTTTCCTCTTTGGGATCCTGTTTTATAGAGATGTCAACAAAATGACCGCATGTTTTGATAGCACAGTAGATTCTCTGAATTTCTCTATCAATAATTTGATTTAAATTATTAAACAAAAAGGAAAAAAAAAAGAGAGATAGAGACAAAACCAAGCCGATGCAGAGAATTGCACATCATCAGAGTCTCAGTGGTTCTGCTCCATTTCTTTGTTATGTACAAGAGCTCACTACTAAAGCAATGGCACCATTATCATCAGATTGTTTTCACTGAAACAAATTAGTTATGAACTTTTCTTCAGTTACGATCTGGGGCGGGAGTTTGATACGTTGTGTTATAAAGACTTTAAGTTTGATTTATTTAACCCAACCATCTTTAATCACTCTATATGCCCCTCTGGGTCTGTTGTCAGTTTCCTTCAAGTTCTGATAAAAATCATGTGAGACTGATGACAATGCATTGGAGGGATTTAGAGTTTCATTGAAAGGGCTTCCGACCTTTTATGGTTCTCTGGAGATAAACAGGTAAGATTTCAACAAAAGTAGATTTGCACATGTCAAAGAAAACACAAGATGCTTTCCAGAATCTAAAGCAGACCTGGACGTGTGAGGAATGGGAGTATCGGCTCATGTTTGTGAACATCTATGGAAAAAAAGCCGACAATAAAGTCGGCGTCTCTCAGAATAGAAAATGATTAATAGCTGAGGAATAAGTTGTGTTGTTGTTCCCTTCTTACATAGTGGTTGTTATTTACCATCCTCAGATGTGGTCAGTCGTCCCTTCATCTGATATAAACACTTTAACCAAACAGTCTTAAACTCAGGCCACGTTTACATGCACCCAGGTTTTAAAAAAAAAAAATCGGGATATTTCCCCCTATACGTTTACCCCAAAAATATTTATTGACACAGACCGCATAAACACCTGATTCAGAGCTGCTATGAACATGCCAATCCTGTAGGGGGCAGTGTAACGAGAAGCATGAAGCCATGATAGCCAATCAGAATGATGGGAAAAACACGATGTCACGAACTGTGCCGTAAATCTCCGCCTACCCCCCTTTAGATGCAACCGGAGACACAGAGTTTTTCAAAATCTCCACTGTGGCCGTAGTTTTCAGAAGTCATTGCCTGTGGTGAGTCGTAGCTGCGTCTTCATGTGTAAATGCGCCCAAACACAGAGAAATATCACTGTTTTGTAAATATCCAGGTACGTACTGTATAAACTTATATATCTGGAGTCTTGAAGTCTATCTTGTGTCAGTAATGGGAAATATCTCTTCACTGTTTTTGCTGAGGGTAATTTCAATTTGAAGCAACATGAAGGCGCATGGTTGAACCTTTCGTTTGCCAGTCTGTTGGAACTTTAAAAAGTTAATTCCCAGATAAGTTATCTCTTTCGTCTTGATGTGGGAGTTAACGCTAACTTCACTGGGACCGCTGTCATGGTTCATGTTTGTTTTCTTAAGTTATTTTGAGATTCTGCTTCTCTCTCATTTGAGGCTCCTTGACTTTCCCTCCTCATGTCTGATTGCTGTTTCCTTCCCTGATGTGTTTCACCTGTGTCTGGGTGTGTGACTGTCTGCACCTGGCAGCTGTGGGATTTATTGGGCGTGTTCTGGTTGTTGATCGGTCTGTGTTTCAATGTTGGTTGTGTTTCTGGGATTCCTACATTCCTTGTGCTCACTGGCTTTGGATTTTTCGACTTTTTGGATCATTTGTCTTGACGGCATGGATTTGTTGGCTGCTTGCTCCACCTCCTTCTCCTGTGATTTAAACGTGGGTCTGGCCTGATGAGTCCTTCCTCAACCTGCAGCCCCTGACGCCCTCGTCCCACCGTCATATAACTAACATGGTTAGATAAACCCATATTTCTTACTGCAGTTAAATCTAAGGTACCATTTAAAGAACCAACAAGCATGTCGGGGGGATTTGGACTTCGTAGAGGAAACCTAGCAGGCACATGGAGAACATGCAAATCTCACCAATAAATTCAGAGCAAGAAAGAATCTCTGTGAATTGTCCGTATGAGTCACTTTACACTGTTATTGCTATTGTCAGAGCTATTGTGCATACAGACCATTGATTAGCGGAGGATGTTTATACAGAACTCCCAGTGATCTGACTGATCGTGTGGTGAGAGTGACTGTGTCTTCACTTTCCCCCCGACATCGTCGCAATATTGCTGCAAACTCAGGAACTCTGACCGCCGTGACGGAGCGATGTACGTACACGTATGGTTCACTGGTGAAGTGAAACCAGGCCTGTTGGCGAACATTAATATCCATAAGTCAAACAGACTCAGCAGCCCACATGTCCTCTCATCCACGGCTCTAATTGAGAATTGCTGGCACAGAAAACTACCCGCAACCAGACGTGGGGAAGTTCGAGACCTCTCAGTCAACTGTGTCCACTTAGCCTGATGAGTCTCAACGACTTTAACATCCCACCCTGCCACATCTTGGCCAATAGATGTCAGTTTAGCGTCGCGATGCGGCCAATTGGCTACTTACCCCAGCTCTGACCCACCAGTGATGATGATGATGCACAGTTTAAAGTTTAAGTCAGTCTGTACGTACAGACGTCCAAGCGGAGGAACGGAGGGCGAGTCAAGGTTTCAGAGATAATCTCGATCCGCATCTGGAAATAAGCGCCGACATTTTACTCATTAGCCAACTGAAGATGATAGAAGACGACAAACACGAGAGCGCCACGCTCTCTGATTATATTTGGTGATTTCAGCATGTGTCGGCCCGGCCTCCACTTTATTAGTGCAGTTTAATGCAGCATGTTTCTCATTTGGGTCCTGGGATATTATTTGTTTCAAGGAGTCTGCGTTATGTTTAGTAGGTTAGCTGAGCTCAACTCTCAACAGCCAGCTTAATAAGGAACAGAGACCGCATGGTCGAGAAAGCTAAAGAATAAAGTCAAAATCTTCAGGATATGAGGCTGAATGAACAACATATTCCAGTTCACAGATTGCTATGTTGGATTATGGGCTGGGACCCAGAATGGGTCGCAGACCCCCCTCTCATGGGTCTCCACAGGACAAGAACTCTTGTATGATTTAATGATCCTGGATGCCAGTGAGAAAAAAAAAAGTCATTTTGGTCTCCAACTGAAAACTTTTAAGAACCTTTACTGATTTTTTTTTCTTTTCTTCTTTTTTTTTTTTTTAAACCGCCTCCACCATATACGTTCTGTATTATGTTGAGTAAGAAGATTGGTGGGCTTTGAGCTTAACCTGTAACCACAGAATGACTTCAAAAGGATCACGGCCCACTAATAGGTCAAAGCCTGATGTAATCTTAATCGAAAACAGAGCAGACTAAACGAATGAAGAGAAACAGATGGATGGAGCTAGATTAAGTGTGACTGACCACAAACAGAGAGAGAAAGAGGGTGAGAGTGGGTGGAATGGGAAAAAAAATAAAAAAGTTTGAAGGGAAAGGTAGGAGAGAGGTGGTGGGGGGGCAGAAAACACATAATGAGGTAAGGTTGCCGAGGCGGGTGGAGCGAGGGGAGAGAGTGGAGATGGAGCGGGAGAGGCAGTGAAAGTGGAGAGCAGAAAGAGGACGGAAAAGGCTTCAGCGTAGATAAGTGTTACATTTGTCATGGAGGTGGAAAAAAAAAAAAAGAGAAGTGTGAGGGGGAGACGAAGACAAATGCACGACAGCGTATCCTGCCCTCACGGTAGGGAAGGGATCCATCCGCTGACCGCAGCCTCCAGGCCAGATGAAGTGCGACCGTCTGGTGGTCAGACTGGACCTGAAGATTTTCCGCTGTTGCAAAACACTTCCTGCCTGCTGTTTTCATGTAATGTGACCGCTCGCAGTTTGCTCCCCTGCCATACTTTAAGTTGTACAATATGTTATTTCTGGGTTATTCCTTATGCCCACAGATTAGACTCTTGGCTCTCCAGGCCCTCCGGCATTGGACGAGCTCCACATAAGCAAATAACGGTCGGAGTGTCCAACATGTGTTAGTCTTCATATTGAGTGGTGCTCTCCACGGGGGGAGAGTCTGGGCAGGAACGGCCATGATCAGAGCTACAATCGCATCTGACAAGGTGATGTGTTGTTCCTGCGCTGTCTTTTAGTAGCTTCACACGAAGACTTGATGGGCGGGAGTTTTGCCAAGTGAATCACTGAACCGTGGAGAACCAAAAAAAGCAAAAAAAAAAAAAAGAAGAAAAAGAAAAAGAAACAAAAACAAAAACAAAAAAAACAACAACAACAACGACTCTTCTCCGTTAAATGAACTCCCATTATCAACACAATATTTACTTAAACAAATAAGCCCAAACACTTTCTCGAAACCCTTTGAAACTTATTGAGGCTCCATTAAATTTAGCCTGCTTTTGCTCATTCTTCTCCCATTCACAAACTCTGCAGCAGGCTCAGATTTCTGCTCCTCGCCTGCCAGAGACCTGTCTGTGGCTGCTGTGGTATTCCACGCTGAATGAGTCATGTCTGGTGGTTATTATGGGCAGGCGTTTGCCCCCCCCCCCCCCCCCCCCCCCCACCACCACCACCACCAAATCTCACCCCGTCTAGCGGCAGCAGACAAAATTACATCCTTTTTTGAGCGGCTTCCAGCTGAGCTGACTACAGGATTGGGTCCTAGATGAGTCAAGTAAACAGTATTTGGTGAACGGTGGAGAAATAAATGATGTCATGTTTTATCTTCATGCGACGGTGACTGTACGCTCCAGTTAAAGAATTGCAGCTTTTAAGTGTTTGGTGGTTAATGATGGCTCAGACGTTCCTTCTTTAACCCCACCGATCCTAAGGAGAGCACAGGGCATCCACAAAACGATCTTGAGCTAATCTGACTATCTTCTGCCAGTCTGACCCAGTCTGACCCAGTTTGGCCCAGTTCCTGTTCCGCTGATCGTTTCCAGCTCAGCGGCCCTCTTTTCTCCTTCCCTGCAGCTTCCTGGATGGCGCTCGTCTTGTCACACAGTTCTGGGATTTCCTGAGCGTGCGCCCGATCCACCTCCACTTCCTTCTTTCCTGGTTGGTAATCTCCCATAGATCTTCATCACGGATAAACCAAAGGCCGTCTGATCCTGAGGATGGAGCTCAGGCAGCGGTTAACAAACACCTGGACCCTGTCTGTGATGGTTTTGGTTACCGTCCAGGTCTCAGCACCGCAGACTCCGACAGGTTTGATGTTGCTATTGAAGAACTCATTAACTATTAAAGAACAGTTTTGATTAAATTCTGAAGGTCTTGTCTCTCATTGCTTCTCAAATTTACCACTGCAACTTTAACTTGATTGACTAAAATGAACAAAGTGTTTTATTTGATGCAAAACTCCAGTTCTCAAAGTGTTTTGTTGTTTTTTTTTAGCCAATCAGTGGAGAAACTGTGAAAAAATAATAATAATTTAACTAACCTACACACGTAGAAAAAAACTGTGGAAAGCTCTTAATCTTATCTAACTCAGACAGTAAGGTAATAACCATTCGTGATATTTCTAATAAACTATCAAAAGGTATGAGGTATAAATAGTTTGAGATGAGGAAATCACCATTGCTCTCTTTGAGCTAAATGCCCTACTTACATGAACACGGAGGGTAAAATAACAGAGTTAACATTCAGCCATGGTGAATTCGTCCAGCCCTGCTAACATATATCAAAATGTTGGCTGCTATGAGAATACATTTGTAGGACAAGCGAAGAGTTTAAACACCCAAAACGATATGCCACGGAGAGAAGTTTGAGAAGAGAAGAGCAGACTTGTTGCAGTTCTGCTGGCCAGACTTTCCGAGCTGTGAGTCCTGATCTCGGTCTGCAGTGGCACAAAGACTCTGCAGAGAGCCAAACGGACTCTCCGTCTGTCTCCCAGTCTGTCAGTCCATCTCTCGCTTCGTATTTCTTGCGCTTTCACATATGAGTAGAAGCCATTTCCTGGTTGAGGCTGAGAGAGAACATGTGTGTCCCCTGTATGTGTGTTACACAGCGAGACAGTGTGTGGGAGTCCCTGTGCTTCTGTGATGACTTTACCATGTGGAGCCGGTCCGTGTGGGACTGAATGAAGTCGGATATGAAGGAACCTGTCAGGTCTGGGCTACTGTCGGAAACCCTCCTTCTACTATTACTGTTACCGCCTCCTCTTCCTCCTCATTCAACTTCTTGAGTCTACAAGACTGTACAGGAAGACCACATATAACGTCATATATAGTTACGCTGAGATTGTTCTTTTTTTTAATCTTTTCAAAATCCAGTGTTACACAGATGTAATAAAAGTTTTTCTAATGTTTATAGCGTACTGTTCTCTGCACGCATGTGTGTGTGTGTGGGTTCACTACAAAAACAACCAACAGCACCCACTAGTGGAACAGCATGAAAATTACATTATTTTCATAATTTCTGCTGTTTCCGTGTAAACGAACATTATTCTTAAAACAGTCAAGTGTAAATGCAAAACCTTTCTGAAACGCAAAACGCTAAAATGATATAATTTCACTTCAAACATTGTCCTTTACTACGGGGCCTTAATCTCCAAGTCATTTAAAAACCCAGATTTTTGTGATCTAGGGACATGTTGGGTGGTAGTAGGGTAGGTAGAGTTTGGATGCTCTTCTAGAGTTCAATAGTGTGTGTGTTAGATAAATCAATATTGCCCGTTGGTGTGTGATTTTTGTGAGTGTGGCTGTCTCTCTGTGTTTTCCCTGCACCAAAGATGAAGTGGTGCCCGGCGTTTCACTCGATGTCGGCTGTTCCAGCACGTCAGGGTTTAAAGTGGGTGTAGAAGATGGATGAATCAAGAAACGTCTACATGTGAGCGCTAGCCGAAGGCGAGACTCAACCTTCGTCCCCTATGTCCTTGGTAGATTTTACCGCCTTCGGCCCCTTTCACACGAATATGGTAGAAACACTGAAAACAATGTGATTAGCATGCCAGGCCACTAGTGGGTGCTGTTGTTTGTTTCAGTAATGAAACCACACACGTGTGCGCAGAGAAGAATTGTTTGTGTATAACATTAACAATGGTGAGGACACTGACATTCGTATGGTGAAGTACGTGGTTTGTATGCCCAATCGCAGCGTTTAAGAAAAGTTACGAATTTCTCCCATTTCCACGGAGACAGCCAGAGTGTTTTCATAAAGTTGTGTTTTCAGTGGCTCCAAGCACTGGTGATGTGTATTCCGTCACCCAAAATGGAACCAAATCTTTCCAATTTCACTTGAAAACACCTTAAAGAGGTGATTGATTATTTATTTAGCGAGTGGTTATAGTTAAGAGTTAACCTTTCCCCTACAGTTGAAATAAATGTTGACTCTAACTGGTCTGTAATTGTGTGATTGGGTTGCACCAGAGCTCTGTGACCTGTAAGGCACGATCCTGCTTCAATGGCCTGCAGCTTCTGTGATGTGGCCATGAATGGATGAATGACGGTTCTGAGACTTCTGGGTTTAAAAAAAGCTACGGTGCCGAGAACAAAGCAACTGAGTCAAGAATAATTGTTGGACAAGTTAAAAGACGAGAAAGTGGCGAGAGGAATTGCTCATTAGTGTCAAACAAACTTTGATGGGAATGTGTTTAACGTCGTTCACGTCATTAAAACAAAGGCTGCTCAACAATGAAGCAAAATGATATAATTAATGTGGCTGAGAAAGTGGATTTTTGTTCAATTACTGAAAGGCTTTTTAGCTATTAGCATTTTTCATTTGAACTGAAATGGCAGTAAACACCTCCTAAACCCTTCTGTTGCTATTATTTTATACTCTCCACGCTGGTGAACAACATCACGAACTTTAGGTGAACTTTCTGAATCGATGGTATAACTGTTGTCTTTTTACGACGGGTCTCCGGCAGCATATTCCTTTTTTAATTACATTTTGGCTATAAGACATGAGGGCATTGTCAAAGGGATGAATTTCTTTCTCTTTTACCACAAATGTTATTGAAGGAACTGAAAACCAGGCTATCTGGGTTTTTTTTTTTGTTTTGTTTTTTTGGGGGTCTGAAAACCCAAAATATCTAAAAGGCTTACTAAAAACTGTGGGGTGCAAAAGAGCCATCAGATTTGTCTGGTGTCCAGTCCCGCCCTGGCAGCTCTTTGGCTCGGGCCACATGGAACAAGCTTCAGTCCAGGACTTTCCTGCAATCCAACCCCGATCCTAACCTTAACCCAAACCCTGTAATCAGCCTTTTTGGAGGGAATACGGTCCACGCAAGTCATTTTCTGGTAATTGACTGCAAGTAGAGTTTAAATGGTCACAGACACACACACACACACACACACACACACACACACACACACACACACACACACACACACACACACACACACACACACACACACACACACACACACACACACACACACACACAAACACTCATATACAGGTTGGATGTGTGCAGCTGTGGCGTGTGCGATAATGAGACAATCCTTGGAGGGACTCATCTGGTGCGCGTTATATCATCACTCTGGAAAGAGTCCAGCGCTCGAAAATAGGAGCGTTTGCTCTCCGTCAGCTGCAGCCTGACGTCATCTAATATAATTCCAACAATCAGTGGGGGGGGGGGGGGGTAATTTGACGACATGCGAATGTGCAAAGACAAGTGGTTTCTTTAAATTGGGAGATTCTTGTGGCGCAGACTAATTTTGAGCTTTTGTCTGCGGCTGATGTTGTCTAAACAGGGACTGGCCTCAGCACCTGTCTTTTATTTTCTTTTAAGAGGCTCGACTGGAACTACAGTTTTTCATAAGGTAGGAAACATTAATTGTTATTGTGTTTGTCTCTTTCTGTTAAATTGTGACAGAACAGAAGAAAAACAGAAAAAGGCACCTTGCTCTGAAACTTCTCTTCCAGGTGCTCAGTGTCCTAATGAGTTTCAGTGAACTACTGCTCCAGAGCAGCAACACCACCCCCCCCAACCCCCCACCCCCCACCCCCCGCTGCGGCTTGTATTACTATCCCCACATCTGGATGGAAGACTTTTACAGTACATTTGCAGTTTCACAGTAGAACCATATGCAGGCAAAATACTTATAATTGCACACATCGTGAAGGAAGCGCTCACAAAAGCCTGTCATTTTGACTTACAACTTTTTTTTCCCCTTTTCCCTTCAGTTAGTTGTTGGTTTCTGTGTTTAGGAGCGTGAATAACGAGGCCGTCCCGCGTCGACCCATCTGCTGCGTTCGGCTTGGAGATGATGACAATCTGCATGAGTGTGACCGTGTCACTCTCACCTGAGAGAGAGCCTCGGATTGGTGGAGTCTGGTCTCTGTTTCCCCCGAGCAATGGCTTTATTAAAAGCTGCATCTGTGTGCGTGTGCATGTGTGTGTGTGTGTATGAGTGTGTGTGGTTTACTAGCAGGGTTGTGGTGGTTCTCAGGGGACAGCCCTCTCCAGCTGCTGCTTTACAAGACTGTAACATCAAACACACACACACACACACACACACACACACACACACACACATTTTACACAAGGGTCTGACTTCACACGTCTTTCTCTTTAACCCTCAGCCTCCCTTAACAAGTTCATCAAATGAACTCCTCTCATTGTTTCCATTCCTGACGTGCCGCTGATCTCTTCTCCTCTGACACCTCCTCCTACCTGATGTCGATTACGATGAAGACACAGCAGAAGAAATGTTAATTAAAGGACTTTAAACAGTGGCGTGGTTCATGTGTGCAGTGAAACAAGAGTGTCAACGTGCTGCCGGAGCATCTTGGCCTTATGTGCTGCAGGTCAGGAGATCAGGAGATCTGGAGATCAGGAGATCAGGAGATCAGGAGATCAGGAGATCAGGAGATCATAATCAGGCCAGTGGAGCAGGTGAGTGTGACCTTTAACTGAACGATAACACGATCACGCCTGTGCGGTATTGTAACACAGTAAAACTCATAAAGTTAAAGTATAAAGTCGGAAGTGTTTGTACTTGACCTGACGTAAACCCTCTTTGCACTCTATTCTTATTGTTGCTCTCGTATAGAAGATACGCCACCTTTTGCTTGGTGTTGGATGGATGGATGGATGGATGGATGGATGGGTGGATGGATGGATGGATGGATGGATGGATGAATGGATGGATGGATGGATGGATGAATGGATGCATGGATGGATGGATGATGGGTGGATGGATGGATGGATGGATGGATGGATGGATGGATGGATGGATGGATGGATGGATGGATGGATGGATGGAAGGATGGAAGGATGGATGTATGGATGGATGGATGGATGATGGATGGAAGGATGGATGGATGGATGGATGGAAGGATGGATGGATGGAAGGATGGATGATGGATGGAAGGATGGATGGATGGATGGATGGATGGATGGATGGATGGATGGATGGATGGTCAAATGAACCAGTGGTTCAGAGTTACAAACTCCAGACTGAATCCAGAGTGTGAAAATGACTAAAACCACTTTTGACAAAATACTGTATTGAAATGATTTAACAGCTTTAATCATGAAAGGGGCCAAGTCATGCAAAATTCACTTTCTAAAGGTTTTCCAACAGTAATAATCGTCCCCTTACCTGGACTGACGCCCCAGAAGTGAAGAAAGTCTCTCGTCCTGGCCTGTTTCAATTTTTAAGTAGTGTGTTGCTCCAACCAGCCAATCAGACAGAAAACCCTATATAGTGTCATCGGGGGGTTTAGCTAATCCCAATTGGTAGACCCTCCCTTTAACCCCCCCACAATTAGGCAGCTCTGGTGTGGCACATGGCACCACGAGAGGAAGTACTTCCCCCTCTTCCCAAAATGGGCATGTGTGGGCGGAGCCAGTCCAAAATGATCTATCGTCCAGTGAATGAATGAATCAAACAAACTTTATTTTTATACCACCGTTCAAACAGGAAAATATCATTAAAAGTGCTTAATATTATTGATATTAAAATACATGAGAAACATTAGCTTCAGTTGGAGAGCTCAAGTTGTGATAAGTTTCTGTGCACTTGTTCAAAGTTATTAACTTTTTTTTCCCCAGTTATTTTCCTCCTGATGTGTTTTGGTGATCCTGAATAAAAGACTGAATGAAGATAAAAGTTTTCTTCAGGTCACATCAACACTGGTATTTTAAACAGCAGCCCAACGAATGTTGAATATATTCATAACCTCCATCATGACGCCTTGAAGTGTGTCAGAAGCTCCTCTCAGACTCATGAGTCTTTTTTATCCTTGAACGTTTTGCTCTCCTCAATTCTTCTCTCTGTATCCGGATGACCGGTGGTCAAAAAGTCATTCATTCATTGTGTTCTCTCTAAATGTATTTTAAAACTGAAGAAAACCTCGCCTCACGTTGAGAAAATACTTGGTTGGAGTTCCGGCATGTAGTTTGCATGTTCTCCACGAGTAGACTTTCCCCTCCCACGTTAAGATTTGAGTTTTAGGGGAATTGGTGTCTCTTCTGTGTCAATAGATGTGATTGTGAATCTGCAAGCTGGAATGAAAAACAGTGACTCATCACAAATATCCAACCTGTGTGAACCAAAGCAGTGATTATGTTTGAGATGTCATTCCTGTTTTCTTTATGCGAATGATCCCAATGAGGAAATGGAATTTCTTCACAGGTAAATTTCTCAGTTCTCAGCTACTTTCCGAATGGATAACTTTCCTACTTCAGGGATGTCTAACGGCACCATTCTCTAGTGAGAACCTGTATTTAAACGTCCCACCATATTACCAACGAGTTTTAGTTTTCACTCTGTGCGGCGGCGTTCCATCTTCCCCGCCTCGGTTGCTTTTGTCTTTTCCTCACTCAGGCGCTCCTCCTCCTTGTTTTCCTCCACCTCCTGCTCTCGTTCGGTGATGTGAGCTCGCTGGCATTCGAAGCAGTCATTACACTATGGAACGTACCGGAGCCAACCGGGGCTCGGAAAACCGCCGGGTGTAAGCTTTTATTTATTGTTGCCTTTTGAGTCGACGTCCGTTTATCAGGAGCGACGCTGTGAGGATGAATTATTCCGCTCGAGAAAACATCTGAACGTTGATTTAATCTTTACACGGCCGGTACTTTGCCTCACTTCAGCTCCCGGACTGCTGCAGTCAGACGTGGCTCTGATGATTGGAGTCATTTAACCGGAGGGGGAAATTAATTGCCCAACCCCAAAAAAATTTAAAGGTTTGAGCAGTAGGCAGAGATGGTGGCATGTGGGAGGAGAAGAAACAGAGTGAGAAAGTTTAAAATACAGAGGAGGAGGTGAGTCAGGTGGTCGAATCCTTCCTGCCACCTCATTAGTGGCCATGACTTCACATTCTAGGGCTGAAACTACGACCCCACGACGCAAATCTACGGCCCCACCACTATAATCTACTGCCACCATCACTATAAACTACTGCCCCACCTCTCATCTGCAGCAGAGAGCGAGAGCTGCTCCCGGTCGGAGCAGCTGATTCACGTTGTCAATAACTTAAAGTGGGAATTTATAAAAGAAAAGAAAAACCTGCTCCGATTGGAGAAGCCATTTTTATCACCGGTTAAAGATTTAATCCTCAGATCTTCGTTCCTTCGGGAGTGAACGCTGGAGCGGCTGTGGTCTGGGCTGTTTCCCACTGACAGTATCGCTCACATTAATGCCCGTCGGGGAGCTTCAAGGTTGTTTATCAGGCAACAATGCCAACGTGTCACCGAGCGGCTTTCCGTGAGCGCTGGTCAGTCTCAGGTTACGCCGAGTTCAGCATGTGATCAAGTTATTACTCCGTCACCAGGTGGTGGCGATCACCAGGAAAACACTCAATAAGTATGATCGGTCAGTTTTGTTTGATCAGAACTAATCTGGATTCGCTTGCAGCAATTTCTGACAATAACACTGTCTGGACAATTTTCAGTCTATTGTTCTTCTGGATAAATGAGTTTTGCTTTGTTGAAATAACTAGATGATGGACTGAAAGCTAAATATTTGGAGGTCCGAGTGATCATCAGAGACGAGGAAAGTCGTGTCTGCGTGTATAAACAACGTCTGGGCCGAAAGCGGCTTGAACTGTTTGATACTGTTTGATGAAGGAGGCCTGATAATTGATGAACGAGCGACTGTTTGAGTTCAAGTCTAACACGGAGGTTCGCTTCCGAACAAAGCTTCAAGAGGACCAAGACTTCACAAGCGACTCAACACCGCTGAGGTTGATTTCTTTAAAACGGCGTTCTGATATCTCGATACCTTGAGAAATCCGCCCCCAGGTTTTCTTGTAAGGAGATCACCGACTGGTGATTGCCAAAGGAAAACTTTCAATCAGAGAATAACTGTGAGCAGAGCTGCTGTTGGCTTCCAAATCTCACCGTTTTGTGTGCTTCTGATTTAAACACTTCCCCCCCACCCACACACACACACACACACACACACACACACACACAAAAAAAAAAAGTGAGTGCTGCGTTTTCCTGTCTCTGGATTTGTACTGGAGTCGAGTGGAACTTGAGCAATGGGCTTCACCCGCGGTTCGTCCCACCGGAGCAGAGCGGTGGCCAGAGGCTGTTTGTGGAGAAACTCGGCGCAGGTGTGAATTTGTGTAATAGCGCTACTCCAAAGAAGAACAGGAGAAAAGAAGGTTAAACTGAAACAAAGTGCAGCCGAAACAAAGCGAATTCCAAACGGAGCACCAGATAAAGGATTGGAAACAGGCCTCCGCCGCTCAGGGTTTCTTTTATTGCCCCGCCGCGTTCACAAATGCCGCGGGATTCACGGAAACTGAAAGAGACGCGTTGGTACGGCGGCATGACGACAGCCTTCAGACGCAACTCAGACAAATCGAGATAAAAGTCACACAGACTTTAATTTCCCAGCATTTGTTTCATTGTTTTACGGCGTTCCGAGGGATGTCAAATCAAACAATAGCTTTTTTTTACTATGTGCCTGAACCCAGTGCACCGCAAGCGTGTTTGTGAGAAACTCTATCATAAAACGGGATATGAACGGAAAAAACTAAGAGAGCGAGCAACGGCTTCGACTGATGTCTTCCAGTTGTGTGACCTCTCTTTCCTTCCCCGGCTTTTTTCTGTCTCCCTGCCTCTCTCGCTTTTAATAAGGCCAGCTGTAGAGTCTGGCTCTCCTGGGAAACCCGGCAGAGTGTGGCTGGCGTT
This sequence comes from Lipophrys pholis, assembly GCF_963383615.2. NCBI lineage: Eukaryota > Metazoa > Chordata > Actinopteri > Blenniiformes > Blenniidae > Lipophrys > Lipophrys pholis. The sequence continues at coordinate 6,994,494 of NC_137639.1, read as the reverse complement.
GAGGCTGAATGAGGCTGAAATCGGGGCGAGCGGCGGCGGCGGTGGTGGTGGTGGTGGTGGTGGTAGGGTGTGCGAGTTGTGGGGGGGGGGCACTTCCGACCATTTTCCCCATGTGATACGCCGCGCAGTCTGGAGCGCTGGCCGACGGCCACGGCCTCTCACTCGTTCGTCTTCCTCACCCCCCGACACACACTCCCTCGCTCCTTCATTTCCTTCCCTTCCCTGCTACTTTTCTTCCTCATCCTGCTTTTCATCATCCCTCCTTCTTTTTTTTTTTTTTTTTTATCCTTTTCCTATCCTTCTTCCCGCTGTCGTTCCTCCTGCGCTCCCCGCCGGATGGAGCAGACGGTTACTTTTGGTAATGAACTCCTCCAGACGTCTGCTCAGTGGCACCACAACAAGTCCAGAACCCCTCTCTCTCTCCTCCGTTCTATCACTTCCCAGGGGGGTTGAAAAACGACCATCCGGGGCCGGGGGTAAATAACCCCCGTCCTCCGAGTGTCTCTCCCCTGATAGACGCCTGCATGCTGGAACTGTACCGGGTCCAGACCCGCTTCCGACTTTTGACAGGTCTCTGACCCACGCCAAAGTAGTTCAGCCATGTGTGTGTGTGTGTGTGTGTGTGTGTGTGTGTGTGTGTGTGTGTGTGTGTGTGTGTGTGTGTGTGGTTGGACCCAGCTAAGTTGGTGGGTGTTTTTCATCAGACTAATGAATAATACGTCTGAGCGGAGAGAGGAGTATCAAGCGAGAGGAGGAGAGGAGGAGAAAGGCGGGGGAGGAGAGGTGGAGGGGTAATGACTATCAGATGGTGTTCTACTACTGTGCTGCTGCTGCCACCACTACTGCGGCCGGCGCTTTAAAGGAGAACGCCGCTCAATTTTCAGCATTTACATACGGTGCGCCGTCATTATTCCCGGGAACTGTGCGAGTCGCCATGATGAAAAGGAGCCACTCGGTTCCAAATTAAAGGGAGGAGAGGTCAAAGTCTGGTCACGGCAGGAGGGGGGTTGTACGCTGAGGCGTTTATTGGCGCACATTGGAAACATTTTCATGATCTTATCCCATGTTCTTTTGTTGTTTTTGTTTGTGGTATTATTGAACTTACTGAAGTCTCTTCGTTTCACCATCACAACAATTACTTCATTCAATCTCACAGTGGTGGCTCATGGACAGAAGATCCCCAGTTTGTACCAGGGTGCTGAGTTTGCATGTTCTCCCTGAGCATGCATAGGTTTTTCTCCAGGTACTCACACAGTCAAAAAAAAACCCCAGAAAAAACGTGCATTTTGGGATAATTGTTGACTCTAAACTGATGGTAGCTCTAATTATTGTGTTTGTCTCTCTGTGACGGAGTCCTACAATCCTGTAATCTGAGCATGTGGCTCAAAAGAGTTTGTCCTTTTTTTTTGTTTTAATTACTCATAAGCTTCTTTTTGATATGAATAGTTAAAATAAAACCAATGAGATTACTCTCTCCCTGTTTACGTGCAAATTTGTTAAGCAATGGGGTAGTCTCTTGGCCTGAATGAATATAATCTACAGCCAGATCCTGACCAGTTTTCTGCTTTTGTTTGGGATGATCTTTCTTCATTCATCCGTCTATAATACTGCTTTGTCGAAAAGTGGCACTAAGGCAGTTGCCAATGCAACACAGGGCAAATACACTGTAGATAGAGAGCTAAACTGTCTCTTTCACTGTGACGTTGCTCAGAAAATCTCCAGTTCACAACACAATTTTTCAAGTGAAAACGATTTTTGAAATCGTTTTTGTGTTTTCATTTCAGAGAAGTTTTGTGTTTAGACAACAATGTTTTGAAAACGACGTCCATTTACACGGAAACGGCTGAAATGCTGAAAATGATGTAGTTAGCATGCAAGGCCACTTGTTGGCGCTGTTGTATGTTTTTGTAATGAAACCACATACACATGAACACAGAGAACGATACACTATAAACATTGATAATTGTGAGAACATGGACATTCTAGTGGACAGACGACCAAGTTGGACTGTTGTCCCAGGTGATTGTCAAAGATAAAACTACAAAGTCCCAGGAGGATCTGGACTGGGAGTCATGACACTCTGGAGGAAAACGTTGGTATTGTCCATCTACTGAGCATGTGCAGAAGAAGTATTTACTACGGCCGTGGGGAGTTTGCACTGTGGCAGCGTTTCAAAAAATTGACATTTCCGCCCGTTTCCACGGAGACAGGGTCAGAATGTTTTTCAAGAAGTTTCATCTTGGGAGCCATTTTGAAAAAGTTGCGCTTTCCCCCGTTTCCACGAAGACAAGAGCTGGAGCGTTTTCAAACAGTTCCACAATGTTTTTCAAACATACATTTTGTCTCAGTTTTGTCTTTTGTCTTCGATATGGAAACTTATATAAATGAATAAACACACACACACACACACACACACACAGACACACACACACACACACACACACACACACACACACACACACACACACACACGCACACACACACACACACACATATAGCTCATGCTGTCCACTGGCGCATGTTGTTCTGGTTTTGCAGCCTTCCTGAGTTTTCTGCCTAAATATTTGTCTTTATATGAAGCAGGTTTAGATTTCATGTGATCTCAAGCACAATCTTTTTGGTAATTCCTCACGTACCCAGTAACGGACAGCTGCTACTCCCGAACAGAGACATATATTCAACGTCATGTAGAATCCAGAGGCTGCGCTGTGGACCTGGGTCAACATTTTTCTGTAGTTTTATGTAAATATCCTCATTATTAAGCCATAATGTAGCTCTTTCCTTCTTCTGGAAAATCCAGACGTGTGATTATGAAAAGGCTCACAGTCGACAGTGTGCCCAGTGAAATGTGTTGTGGCCTGCGGGCAGTGATTGAGAGGGAAATGGATACTGCGTTACAGCCGCCACATGCTCCTGGGAGATGCAAATCAGTGGAAGATCATGCTAATGCATGTAATGACGGACCACAGTGAGTGCAACCCGTTTGGAAATACTCTTTCGCGAGTGTGGTGGGCACAATATACAGACAATCTAAATATCGAGGATTGTTCAGAATTTATGTAAATAGATCGCCAAATTTCCATAAACTTAAACCGTACCGCCTAATGCTAACATGACACACGAGCAGTAATCCTTGGTTTTTGTTGCATGTCTGTTTGCGGTACCATTGCCTACTGCCGTCTGGACAAAAACAAAGTGTAAAGTGTTTCTGTGACGCCATAACTCTTGGTAGCAACCTGTCAGTAACCGCTTACTTTGATGAAATTCCTAATACAGTAACAATCACTGACGTTTGCATGAGTCACTTACTTTTGTCGCACACAAAAGTTGGGGAGCTTCAAATTCCGTTTACATGGCAACTCGGAAACAGAAATCTTTTGTTCTGTTTTGGGGTCCATTTGCTGAAAACACAACTTTTTGAAAACAGCTCCTAAGGTAGAACTTTTACATAACTTTCCGCCTCCCTCTCCGTGTAATCAGGGGACACCACAACTTTTTGAAAACACTCCAGCTCACATCTCTATGTAGACAGAGAAAATGCAACTTTTTGAATTCACTGCTGTGGATGTAGTGAATCGTTTTTCTGCACAGGCGCAGTAGTTGGACGATAACAACAACGTTTGCCTCCAGAGTGTCATGACTCCCGGGACAATGTGGACGGGGAGTTTATAGTTTTACAGTTGAAAGTTGAAACAATCCAACCCGGTCATCTGACCATAACAAAAGTCTGTGTACTTCCAGTTTTAATATACATAGCGTATTGTTCTCTGTGCGCTACATCCCATTCAGCGCTTCTGTGTAACCGGACATCGTTGTCAAATTGTTGCCGTCTAAACACAAGAACACTTCATTTTCATCTGGACTGTTGTGTCGGGGGCCTCAGAGCTGCTGTCTCTCTTTGTCTTGCTCTCTGATCCAGCTGTTAGCTGAAACATGCTTCAATTACCCGACAAGTTCTGCAACTGAAGATCAATCTCTCAATAGATATTTCGATGTTGGGTGAAAGTACTCCAGTTTGGTTTCAAGGTCTCGTTAAGAGCCAAAAACTAATGCTTTTCTGTTTTTAACCTTCTTCCACTCTGAATATTTGATTTCCGAAGAAATGTTATCCACATTTTGTTTTCTTTATCCGGACCGAGGTTGGATGCCCACCGAGAGCTTACCCATCGTTCCGAGTCCTCTGTGTACTTTAATCAACCAACATTGGCTGCTGTTCATTCTCTCCACGCCACAGCATAAACACTGAAGCTGAAGGGATTGATACGGAGAGGAGGGAGGGGGGGAGGGACGGAGGGATATGAACAGAAGAGGGAAAAGGAGAGTGATGAATGCTGCCTGTAACATTGTGTAACCCTGACAGATTATTCATTGTGCTATTACTTTTCAGCAGCAACTTTCTGTTGCCAATCTACACAAAGGAGGCATACCAGCAATGGCAGTCGGGTTTAGAGTTTTCAGTGAGGTACTACTGAGGATTACGGACTTCATAGTTGAGTTTTTTACGTGGGATGTCAACTTTTAACCGCCGTGCATTTCTAGCAGGAAGTCAAATTCGAAGGTCAGTCAGTTGCATTGGAAATAAGAACTGAGCTGGAAGATGATTGCTAATATAATCCCTGAAACCTTAAGTATAAAAGCAGAGTCAAATCGGATCCCTTCATGATGCACTGATGGAGCTTTTATTCTGCTCTGCCTCTCATTATCTCACTCCCTCTCCTGTCTGCCTTCTCTCATCTGCCTTCGCTCCCTCTGCTGTCGCTTCTCGTTTTTCTCCCTCGGCTGAGAGGAAGACAGATCGTCGAAGGGAGTGTGAGTGAGTAAACTAGCAGCTCCCCGCTACAAACCCACGGACCTCGCCTTCGTCACCAAAACACTCCACCCCGAGAGTTCTGGGTCCCTGGAGGCTAAACGACTGGTCGCGCGGCTCGGTGACGCGGCTCGCGCTGATGAAAGGCTTCGTCCGTGGCCGAGTAAACTGTATTCCCCAACGTCATCACGGGCTGTCAGCTCCCGGCTCTGTGGCTGCACCGCCTCGCGTTCAGGGACAAACACAGGCACGGGAGGAAAGACAACGCAGCAAATTAAAAAAACAACAAATCCTTACCACAAAGTGTTAATTTCACAGTTTGTTACTGTCCGGCAAGAAGCCATTCTTAAATCCACGTCCCTGGTGTAGCGAAAGGAGAATGCCTCCTTATGTGGATAAACTTTCTGTATTTAAGCCCACAGACAGGATTTTAGAGAAGGATTGTTAACTTCTTTCTGATACTTCATTAATCTTTGAGTTTACATCCTTTGTTCACATTTTTTGGGGGAAAACTCAGAACCAGATGAATGTGATATGTGGTTGCACCCTTCAACATGATGGCTTTATTGCTCCAGCCTGAAGACAGCGCTCTATCTCTCTTTTTCCCCTCCACATTGATTGGACTGTGACTTTCCGAGGGCTCCACGGGTGATGCAAACTCTGTTTTCGGGTGGATTTTCCCTGGAAGACGTCCGCGTGCAGCCAAAACAAACTTCTGTTGATGGCTCGCCTCTTGCCTCCGGTCTCTCTGGCCTGCTTCTCGACAGCAGCCGAGGGACCCGGGCCGCTCAGGGGGAGGAGCCCCGCGGTCCCCCGGCCCTCCCACAGGCTATAAGACCAGGGACAGACGGAAACACTCAGGCTGCAGGCACACGTGGAGCAAAGAGGCAGAGGGAGAGGGAAAGACCGGGGAGAGCGACAAACAGAGTCAAGCTGTCGGCACAGAAAACTCTTCTGCCAGTTTGGCTTTTGGGACTTAAAGGACGAATATAGAAAGAGTAGATTCAATTTAGTTTAGTCTCTTTTGACCATGCAATTATTATCTATTCCAAAGGAGTAATTGAAGGAGAAACACATATTTTGGATTTTTTTTTTTGTATCAATCAAGAGACGAGAATATTTTTAAGGACGCAGAACCTTTAGATACCTGCGACAGCAGCTCTGATGTCGACCGCCGCTTTAGGATCAACGTGCTGAGAGACCTGAAAACCAAACTCAATCCAGACATACATGAGAAACCTGTGATTCACCTGTCCGTTAAAGTTCTTTGAGAGACCAGAGGTGTTTGGGACCGATATCACAGCACCAGACAGACTCAGTTCAGCGCCTTCAGATAAGTGAGGCGAGCAGCTGAGCATCTGCAGAGCGCTCCTCGCCTGGAGGAAGTCTCCACAGCTGTCACGTGCTCGCGGTGAAGATGACATTCGCCATGCTGCGCACGGCGCCTCCCGCGGGCCGCTTCTTGTACGGCGACATCGCGCTCCTCTCCGAAGACGACGAGGACAACGGCAGCGAGGGCTCGGGCTCCGAGGACCGGACCAGCAGCTCCTCCAACTTCCGCCTGTCCTCCTCGTCGCCATCTGCCTTTCACATCAAGATGAACAGGAAGAGGAAGCTGTGCGGGGGAGTGGGAGTGGGAGTGGGAGGAGGAGGAGGAGGCGTCGGTGTCGGTGTTGGTGTCGGTGGACTGATGGGGGGAGGGGGAGGTGGGGGCATGCTCGGGAGGCTGGCCCCCCCGGGCTTGTCTCCGCTCGGGGAAGGTCGCCAGAGGACTGCTGCCAACGCGCGGGAGAGGGATCGCACCAATTCCGTCAACACGGCGTTCACGGCGCTGCGCACGCTCATCCCCACCGAGCCCGCCGACAGGTACACACTCACCTGAGACAACGCAGCCACATAATCTGATATATAATCCAGCTTCAGACTGGGATGACAAGCTTTTTAATCGCTGTTGAGACTCGCCTTTGATTTCACTATTTAAGATGCTTTCAGGTCAAAATATTATTTTGTAATACATTAATACACTCATGCTGTTGTTCTAAAACTATTTATCAAAGTTTTTCATGATTCTATATCTTCACAGGAAGCTGTCGAAGATCGAGACGCTACGCCTGGCCAGCAGCTACATCAGCCATCTGGGGAACGTGTTGCTCCTGGGCGAGGGGCTTCATGACGGGCAGCCGTGCCACGCTCCGTCACCTCCGTTCTTCCACGTCAGCTCCTCCCCCACCCGCGGATCCGACCAATCGGCTCAGCCAAAGCACATCTGTACCTTCTGCCTCAGCAACCAAAGGAAAATGGTGAGCAGAGACAACAAATGATTAAGAAATATCAGTCAGATTAGAGATAAACCATGTTTATTATGACTGATAAGTGAGCCGGGAGTGACGCAGATGTTTCCATCTCTTGAAACTGAGAGTGACGTTGATGTGAGGGGGAGAGAATTCTTAATCTTAGCAGCATTAATCGAGATCAGAGCTTAAATTAACCTTAAATCCTGGCAGGTTCTAATAGTTTCAAGACATGAGAATGAGCTTGTTGAGCATCTTCCATGAAAACTAATGTGTCGTCCACATACAATAATACTGAATGGGACATGGCGCCTCTTGTGATTGATGAAATAGGAGGAAAATAATTGGCTTAATTGATAAATTAAAGATTAAAGGAGACGGATCCAAACCACCTTGATCTGATCACCTCAAAAAGTTTCAGAAAGACATTCATCATAGGTGAATATTAAATTATTTAAAATTAATTATATCAAAGTCCTCATGGTTTAAATGTGGACATTTAGTTTTGGTGTAAAAGGGATTTTTTTCCCCACTGGAATCTGAGTATGTGAAAACACTTTGAAAATCCATTTTTTCCATTTAGGTTTTCATTAAACTAATAATACACTAAGATTCATTACCCAGAAGTACAAACAAATTTTTTTGAATCTTTTAAATAGTTGGAAAAATGCACGTTTATTCAATTTTCTTAAATTATTTTAAAACAAAAAGTAGAAAAACACAATGACATCAGTTTGAATCACAGTGTGGTGGTCAGTTCAGTATTTAAAGCTGACCTGAGATCAGTGACTGTGCCTGTAAATCCAACTGGCCCCGGGGGACTTTAAAAGAAAAAGCTCTTTTAAAGTCGTCCTCTGGGGGTGAAGGACTGCGCATTGCTGTGCGTCCGGGGGTCGGTTTTATACTCAAACAGGTGGCTCCAGAGTTCAAGGTGGTTTAGTGAGAATGAGTGAGTCCATAGAGGAGATTGTTTTTCTGTGGAGCAGAGGGGTGGGTCACTCGACTCGCAGGCCAATTCTGCACAACCATATTGTCTTTTTTTTTTTTTTTTTTTTTCCTTCTTAAAAATATGAATGTAAAGTTTACAAGGGTATTTATGCAACGAGTGAGATTTATGACCGGGAGCTCATGAAATCCATCCAAAACCATGTGTATAATTTCAAGAATGTATTGACGTCAGTCCGAATAGAAGAAGGTTTTAATCATAACTGCTGAAGAGGTGACCTGAAATACACGGATTGGGAGTTTGCAATTAGCTGCTGACTCCCTTGAAGCTGAATGTCACAACTCGAAGTACAAGCACATGAAAAGGGAAAAGTAATATTCAAAGCTGGGTGAATACAGTTTTTTTTTCCTCTCTCTCTCTCTTGAGTTACAAAGCTATGATTAAACTTCACTGCCACATTTTTCCACACTTCATCCACTTTAATACAGACAAAGAGAACCTCACCCGGTGTGAGTTTCTGCCCCCATTTGATTGATTCAGTACAGGAAATTGGTCTTAATCAAGAACACTCGCATAAGAAAGCCATCAAGGAGAAATAACAGCAGAGCATCGACATACGCTCGGTGAAATCAAATCTAGGCGAGTCCGGCTCGGATTCTGACTAAACACCCAGAGACACCGAAGATGATCGAGAGGTGACGTCCGCTCAACTTTCCCCCTCTCACCCTTCGCTGCTGCCCATTTAGCAGGATTTATGGGCAAGGAGCTGACATCTGGCAGACTCCCCCATTCACCCCAGCAGTGTGTGAAAGCTAATACCCTCCTCAGTGTCTAAACCCAGAGACCCCTTAGCTGAGGGATAAGCTGGGTCTCAGCAGTGTGAGTCCCCCCACCCCCCCCCCCCCCCTCAACCCCCCCACCTCCCCTCTGAACTTGTGCGAAAGCCTAGACGTCCTCGGTGTCCAAACCCAGACACCCTCAGCTGGGAGATAACTAGTCTGAGACCTGTCTCCTTCTCTCTTCTGTCTTTCCTCTTATTATTCCCTCTTCTCCGCCTTTAAGTTCGTTTCGTCTATCCCACCCACCCACCCACCTCCCCCACCCCCTCCACCAGGCCTGTGCATATCGATCAGTCTGACGGAGGTCAGAGCTGTCAGTAGGAGCTGTGTAATACTATCTACGGCTGTCAGCTGAGAAATGCACGCTGGGCAGGAGACAATGTGAAAACGTTGTCATGTCAAAGCGCCTCGACTGGGTGTGTGTCACCTGCTGTCAGTCACATGATGCTGTTTCCTGTTAGCTGGCTGAAAAAAGCGGCAGTATTCTCACTCGTGAGCGCAGTCAGACCAAACACAGCCACTGTCCCGCTCCGACACGTTGACCCACGTGAAAGTCATTACCTTCCAATAATCCCCTCGCTCGGACCCGACAACCGGAGTCGCCAAAGAGGAGAAAGGAAAAAATCAACCTGAGGGAAACGTCGTCTTATTGATGTAAGAGAAACAAAAACAAATGTCAAGAGGTATAAAAAACCTCCTCAGGTTTACCTTCTCACAATTACAAGTGACGAGTTCATTGTTTTTCATATTACTAATGCTTGTATTCCAGATCCATTTATATGAAGGCGAGACACTTATCGACAAAACACAACTACACAGTATCATTAATAGTTTTTTTGTCAAAAAAAACCTGTGAATTTCAGTTCTGATAAACGGCAAACAAAGCATGTGGATTCATTTCTAGTGAGGAACAATCAATATTTGCTGTAGTGAGTACATACAGCTGATGGTTTGTGTACCATTAACAGCCTTGTGGATCGTCATTAATACTTTGTTGGTGTAGATTTAACAATATAAAAAAATAAAATAAAAAAAGACAGTACTTTCTCTTTGAGCCATTTCTCATGAGCAGAGAGGTTTATCATGATAACTCGGTGATACCAGAGTCTCTGTGTTGAGGTGCCGCCGCTCTCAGACCGCGTCGAGCACGTAAATGGTTAACAGTGATTGGCAGAGCCCGGGAGCGTTTCTTTTTCCCTGGAAAAGTGGCTCTGCTGTATGTAAGTGCGCCGAAGGGCAGAGTCGGTGCCGGTGATTACGGAGCGGAAACGATTGGGAAGGTAAAACGAGCCTGTGTGTCCTGACTTCTCCCTTTGTATGTTTTTCTGGTCATTGAGGTTCATCACAGCTGTCAGGCCTGCTCAGAGCGGCTTCCACTTCTCTGCAGCGCGCGAGAGGCTGAGGGCGAGAAAAGCATACGCTCATTTCCTCCTATTATAAGTGTATGTGCAGGATAACCGTTTCAAAACAAACAGTGGCGTTAGTAATGACTACTGCACAGCGAGAGCTATTAAACTTTACATATTCAGAGGAGCATGGGGTGTGAATACTAATGTGCTTTCATTAGCAGTGTGTGTGTGTGTTCACTCCTGAAAAGCCTGAAATTGATTTCAAACAGTTGGAGGACATGTGAGTATTTCATTTCAGCCGTTTGCTAATTCAGTAAAATGAGTCACATTCTTTACTGAAATAGGAGTAAAGTTTATTGTTTGAAAAGTAGATTTTCAACTTTTTACTTCACTAAAATGAGAAAAGAAAGAACGGACTCTGAAGTACTGGGATCTGACATCTTTTTCTGAGGCATCTTAATGGGTGGGCCATCTGCGTGTACACACACACACACACACACACACACACACACACACACACACACTGCAGCTTCGCTGTAACTCTGAATGGTCGTGCACAGATTAGAACTGATGAGCCAGTTTGGAGAAAGTTCAGATATTAAAGTCATCAGAAAACAAATCCTCAAGTACAGTACAGACACTCGAATGATATCGAATACGTACAATAATTATATTTCGCTTCGTCACCACTCAGAGTAACAAAAGGTCTTGGCTCAGGAAAAAAACAAATACAGCTTTGTGAGGATATTATCGTCTGAGTAATATTCAGTTTTATAGAATATTTAGAGTTACTTTTCTGACAACTGATTAAATAATGAACTTGAGGACCAAAACACATTTATTCAGATGAACTGGTGATTGCATTAGAAAATTCTGCACAAAATTCTTTCACGTTGAAGTTCCGTGGACAGTTAAAGCTACGAGGGACTTTTCGCTCTTCACTGTTCATTGATCGTGTGCGTGCTCGTATCGCGTGCCTTTGATAGCTGTAGTTAAAAACAAAACAAAACAAAAGGCGCCGGACGCTCTGATGGCTACATCTGTGAATGAGATGTGCGGAGCTGAGAGGCTGGAGGATGGAGGCGAGCTGGGCGCTCTGTAAGTCCCTGCGCTGTCCACTTGATTGATGCAGACATCCTGTGCAAGGCCTCTCTCCGCTTTGCAGTCAGGTGCCTGAACGCACCACACAACAGAAACGCATCGCGTGTGCAGCTTTTTGAATTTTGTTTTGGTTGGAGTCACCTTCAATGACCCTGAAAACTTCATTTAAAGACCTTTCAGGAATTTTCTAATGTGAAATGTTTTTTTTTTTTTGTTTGTTTTTTTAAGGCACAAATCTGTCCTCGGCTGCCTTCATGCCACGTCACTCTTCACACCTTGCTCCTCCGCCGTGGCGCGTTTCATTTGGATCATAAAACGAAGATGGTCAATTTATTTTTCAGACAAAACTAAATAGAAATGTCCGTTTGTCTGCCAGTAACAGCAGCCATGTCGAAGTTTTTCCTCTAAGGCTGGCCGTGACAGCAAAAAGCATTTTTCCGATATTTGAATTTAAAAAAAAAAAAAAAAAAAGACACTCATCTGATGAGTTGTGCTACATTTGGAAACACACTTATAAAAAAAAAAAAAAAACATTTTTTTTAAGTCAAACATACGATCACCATAATACTGACGGTGTGGTCACTGTAATTAGACCATTGTTCCTTTTGAAATGGTCACACTCAGATGAGTTTACAAGCATTTGGAGGCACAACCCAGATTTATTTATTTGGAATTTAAAGGGGGAAAAAAAAAAAAGAGAGACGTCTAATTTGAAGTGAAACTGCTCCATGTGTCGTGATTTACATCTTTGCTGCTGTAAAACTTTTATATGTGCGATGATTTTTTATTTTTTTTTGTGGGTGGATGGAAAGAGAGCGCTACTAAAACTGCAGCCTGCAACTAAAAAGCGACTGATCTCGTCTGTCCCTGTGAGGGAAAACGCAGAGCAGACGAACGATAAGACAGTAACGAGAGCGTGCACGCGTTGTGAGTATTTACGCGGGCCTCGTGTAGCGTACACACGCTTTCGCACACGTCGTCGTCCGTGTCTGGAAGTCATCGGCAGCGCGGAGCGCAGCAACAAATGAGCTAATTGTTCTGTAAATGATTTATCCTCTGCTGAGGCTGTACAGCCCGTGTTTAATTCAGCTGCTGCTATTAGAAACACATTGACTCGGGGCTTTGATGGCGATGTTAAAGGAGCCTGGAAACCGCGCTCTGTGGCACGCCCTCCCTGCTGACACTCACACCCACACACATGACACAGGCGCACACACACACACACACACATGTGGGCACACGCTCGCGTCCAGCGTGCCACTCGCACAGAAACTTTTATCAAAAGCATTTCTTTTTTTTCTTCTTCAGCCAGACGGCCTCTTTCTAGACAGCATCCCCCCCCCCCCGCTCCTCCTGAAAAGGCCTCATATATGATTACTTGGTTAAGGAGCTCTGGATCACGACTGTGCTTTCAACACTTTCTAGACTAATGGTGTGCAGGAAGTTGTGCAAACACAGAGCAGAGAGAGAGAGAGAGAGAGAGAGAGAGAGAGAGAGAGAGAGAGAGAGAGACATTGCCAGGGACTCAGTGGGATAATCAACTCAGCTATCCATCCTGCCGTCTGGACAGTTGGTTTTAGACGGCGCTGAAACTACACGTCGCCTCTTTACAGACATCAAATGAACCGTGCGCCTAAAGAGGGTCTAAATGCCTGGATGGGACATGTGCACAGGCGCACTAATGACTGTGGGCTTTACAGTTATTTGGAAATTAGTCTGTTTTCAGTGGAAATAAAATAATAAAAAAGAAGAGTTACGTCACTGTCGTGCGCGGAGCTTTCAGGGTCAGAGATGAAAACTAAATTACTCTCATTTACTCATAATGCTGACTGGGAGTTGACGCTTTGTGTCTTTTGAGCTCCGTATCTCAAGGTATGCACATCGGTGGTGGTGTGTGTGTGTGTGTGTGTGTGTGTGTGTGTGTGTGTGTGTGTGTGTGTGTGTGTGTGTGTGTGTGTGTGTGTGTGTGTGTGTGTGTGTGTGTGTGTGTGTGTGTGTGTGTGTGTGTGTGTGTGTGTGTGTGAGTGAAAGCCAGGCTGTGTGTCGGACTGTGTGCCTCCGAGCGAGGACCTGTCTGTGTATTCTCAACGCAGATGGAAGCAGTTAAAGCCTAATTTAACACCAACAGAAGAAGTCGGGTCAGATAACTAACAAAATCTATTAGGAAAACTATCATTCTGTTGTCATTTGGTCTTCGGGGAGCCGCCTGCTCACGGAGCAAATTCAAACCAAACTGCGGCGAGGCAGAGCCAGAGGGAGAGAGAGAGAGAGAGCGACGACACTGGAAAACCCTTTTTAAGAAACACCCTATCTACCGATGCCGATGTGATGGTTAATACTCCGAGGAGCAGAATTAGGTCATCTGAGGCTCGTTTCGGGGTCGTTGTTACAGCACTTCAAAATGCGTTCGTCTGATTGGGCAATCCGGGGTTAATCAAGTGTTTGTGAGACCATCGCGATGCCCGAAGCCACAGAGAACATGAATATGTGTCGTGTCCAGGCCACATTATGACTTCCTGAAGACTATTTTTTTTTGCAGTGCTAGTTAGCCTCCATTTTAATCCCTAATGTGTTACTTATTGCAGGATTTTAATGCGTGTCCACTATTTTCAAATCACTGATCATTTACGAGGGTAATTACGGTTTCTATAATCCGCCGGAGGTGCTGACGCACACTTGCATACTTTCACTGGGTAGACTAAAGGGATATTACCCGTTTTCATTTCATGCTTAAATACCAGTCTTCTTATACGACGGCGGGCCGGTGCCCAAAGAGGAATTATTTTTTCCAGCCAGTCATTCCTGTCCACACGCAGCCAGAGACTAAATTAGATGTTTGTATTTGACAGAACGGCTTAACACAGGAATAAGACGGAAACAGGCACGGAAAGTCCTCAGCTGTAGGTGAAGGGGACGGCAGGATTGAGTTTCGGAAAAGCAACAGCGAAGGTTTAATTTGTGGACTTGATAAGACGCCGTGGGGAAAGTGTTTGCTGTAGACAGGCTGCGTTGGCCTCGATGGTACAATAATATTGTCCGAGGATGGTAATATCATCATATCGTATCTAAAGCAAACATCATCAGGTAATCATATTAGTGTCGGACAGATCGCCCCCCGGGGACGCCGCCGGTATGTACATCTGTGTGTGTGTTTGGAAGGAGAACAGAGAGCGGGGATGTCATCCGACCATGCCCTATTAGTCTTCAGGAGATTGTTTTGACGACCCGGCCTACCCTGGACCCCCCCCCACCCCCCCCACCCCCACCCACCTTTTATTTTGTCTGAAGCAGCTGAGCCGCCCCCACCACCACTGTCACCGACGCTCTCATCCACACTGATCCCACCATAATTTCATGTAATTTGGTCAATCATTCACTTTTCAGACTCTTTAAACGTAGCCACCTTCTGCAATCTGTGCACCTTAAGTACTTTTCCCTTCCACCGATAAAGACCTCCAGTTTTCCACGACGCGTTCCAGCACAGAGTCGTGAGCACGGCCGCGTCTTCCAGCTGTGAGGCGACGGTGTGCGCCGCTCGTTCACATAAAAGACTGAAAGATTATCCATCTTATCTGGATTTTGTCTTTCATATCGGCCGTTAAATCTTCTTGCCCTGCTTCCTCATACTTCTCCTCTGACTTGCTCCACTCTGCCACACAATGAGGCCGATCCCTGTCCTGGAGAAGGGAATCTAGTAATGACTCCTGCTGTCCAGTCCAGCTGGAGGAAGCATTGACAATAATAGTTCCAGTTTCTCCTCACGCTCACCTCAATCAGTGGGAGGAACGATTCCTGTCCAAATCCTGTGAGATCATTCTCTCATTACGGCCCGATACCCTTCCAAACACCTACCCACCTTTGTTGATGTCAGTCAAGCGGATTTTTTCCAAACACCTACACCTTGTGCTCAGTCTGGGAGGAAATGTGTAACAGGTGTTGGGCTGGGGAGCGGGGGGGTTGGGGGGGTTGGGGGGGTTGGGGGGGTTGGGGGGGGGCTCACGGCTAGCGGAGACGATATGAGTGAGAGGAGGAGAGAAGTCAGCAGAGGACAGGAGCGAAGGAGGACTTTATTCACACGTCTCTCAGTCAATGGCAGCGGGGTCATTTGCAATAAGTTTGCAGCTTAAGCCCTGGAAATATTTCCCAAAGCGGCAACCAGGATGAGTGTTGCACATCACTCAATGGAGTGTTCAATCAAAAAAAAATCCCTTGCAATCCCAGGCCGGTGGTGGATGGCCTGAGGAGCGAGCCGGGAAGAGGTTAGGTGAAGAGGGAAAATGTGATGTTATTTTCCTGGCCAGATAGAGAAAGTTCCCTCGACCAGCCAGGAAATGGAGGCTGCTCTGTTCTGATACCACAGATAAATGAGAAGCATATCATCGTGCAGCGTTGCCACGAATCGCTCCATGATCACGTCAATCTTCGGGCTGCATCCGAATTAAGGGGGGGGGGGGGCATTGTCGCCGCCAGCCGCCACAGTTAATGCCGCGCGCTACCGTGCAGAACGTGTTTACGTCAGTTTACAAGATGCAGTCAAGTCTAATTGACTTTCTCAGTAAGTAGGAGCAGATCACATCCAAAACCACAGGAGCTTTCTGCGTTGCTGACTAAAGAACAATAGAAGTGTAAACAGCATCATGAGACGCCGAAATAATACAGAGCTGATGTCACATGGAGGTTTGGAAAAAGACAATCCATCCATCCACCCATCCACCCATCCAGCCATCCATCCACCCACCCAGTACCCTTTCCCCTTCCCATTTTTCCATTTTATACATTATGTAGTCATTTTGAGGCGCCTTTGTCCACTTTCAGTTTTAGGCCGTTACACCGTGACATTTACAAGTGAAAATGGAAAACTTTCGTTGCCTTTTAAGGAGTCAGTGTAACGACAACGGTGCTCGGAGCCACTGAAAACACAACTTTTGTAAACACCACGAACCCGTCTCTCCTTGGAAAATGCAGTTTTTTGAAAAATACTTGCTACTGCACATGAGCGCCACGGCTGTAGTAAACAGTTCTTCTGCACATGCTCAGTAGATGGACAACAACAATGGCCGCCGACAGAGTGTCATGACTCCCAGTCCATATTCTCCTGGGATCTGGTAGTTTTATAGTTGAGAATCACAATTCAACTACGTCGTGAACGTCCGTGTGCTCACCATTGTTGATAGTGTGTTGTCATTGGTGCAATACAAAAAACAATCAACAGCACCCACTAGTGGCCTGGCATGATAACAACAACTTTTTCAGCGTTTCTGCCATTTCTGTGTAAAAGGATCGGATTTTCAAAATGTTGACATTAAACTTTTCTGAAACAAAATCGATGCGTTTTCACTTGAAACGTCGTGAAAACGGGCCTGAGATTCAAAATCAGAGCTATTCTGCAGATTGATCCACATAATTACATTTAATGTAG
Source organism: Lipophrys pholis (assembly GCF_963383615.2). Lineage (NCBI taxonomy): Eukaryota > Metazoa > Chordata > Actinopteri > Blenniiformes > Blenniidae > Lipophrys > Lipophrys pholis. The sequence continues at coordinate 6,977,742 of NC_137639.1, read as the reverse complement.
CAAGTGCTGTAACTCTATACTTTATACGGAATATTCCTACAGGTTATTTGATGCTAAAGGCCGACTTCCCTGGATGAAAACAAGTAAATTAGTGTGTGTGTGTGTGTGTGTGTGTGTGTGTGTGTGTGTGTGTGTGTGTGTGTGTGTGTGTGTGTGTGTGTGTGTGTGTGTGTGTGTGTGTGTGTGTGTGTGTGTGTGTGTGTGTGTGTGTGTGTGCGTGCGTGTGTGTGTGTGTGTGTCTCGTACTCACCCTGCAGCTCTTGGATAAAGCAAGAGAGGAGATGGATGAATGGAAACGCTATTTTGACAGTCTTTCATTTACAATTCAGTTCAACATTCAAGAACATCTTCCAACATGAAACCAATCCCCGAATGTTCTTCACAAAGAGTTTTTGTTTTTTAGCCCGAGTCCTGAGCTGGTAAACAGCTCAGCTCTGTAGGAGGCAGGTGAAGCCTTTTCTCCGTTTGTTGGGATGAATGCTGCCACTTCCTGTTCTAGTTTCACATTAAAATCTCTTGGCTGTACAGTTCCACTACCTGTGGAGCTGATTGTCCCCTCGGGGAGGATAAAGATTCTTCACTTTATAGCATTCATATATTTTGACCATCACTCGTTACTACTGTTAATAAATCTTGGTTCTCCACACAGAAGCATATTTCAGATTTGCTCTTGACTGAATGTTGAGTCCTTGCTGATGTGCCGTGGTGTTTCTCTCTGTTGCAGAACAAAGACAGAGACAGGAAGACGGCGATCAGAAGCTAACAATGAGGACACAAATAAAACACTCGCCACTTTGACAGTGGCTTGAGAATCGCTGCGACTTGAAGCCTGAACGAAGTGGTGCGTTTCAAGGACGTTTCCAGGACTCCAGTAGCACTTCCAGGACTTTTAAAGGAACATTTTTGATAACTCTTTTTGGGGATTCTGTCTTTCGAGTTTTGAAAAGTTGAATGATACTTTTTCAACAACACATTAAAGAGACTTTCCACTGTGTTGTCCGGCGACTTTTCACCTAAAGAACTTATGGCACATCATCAGAAAACACTTAAAAGCCACAAGATTGTATTCATCAAACTGAGGGTTATTAATGTGTAAACTGAAATATAAATGTATATTTATGTGACATAACATTATATAATGAAACTATGTTATTTAACAATTATATGACTTTTTGTTTGGACAAACTATGCGCATTGTTTTCAAGGTACAAACCATTGGCTATTGGCAGTTTATGGCATTACAAGACATTTGCTGGATATTTGGTTGTTTTGAATAATAATTTCTGAAAGAAAAAACTCAAGGTTACAAATAAACAGTTTGTATATCTGGAAGTGAGTTTTATTTATATGTGGTTTCTACTCTTAAGTCTCACAACTTTCATGTGAAGAAGCTGATCAGGGTTCTGCAACCTGCGGCATAGAGGCTCCCTGAACCTTGCACAAAACGATACCTAAACAAACATTTCTATCTCATTTTCATTTTATACACTCACAGAAAGACATTTTGAAAAGCACTTTTAACTCTTGGCTAAAAAGCTTTTAGATAAAGCACAACTAAATTGGCTAAAATGCAGGGGAAATCGCTCAAATCACAAGGAATTGGGAAGAAAATCGTAAGAACAGATTAGAAAAACACAAAACTAAAAGTAAAACAGGACGAGACTCTTTGAAAAAGAGCCAAAATGGTTGAAAAAGCTAAAATGTCAACTTTGTCTCAGAAATGCAGAAAAGGAAGGTTGAAACCTCTAAAAACAGCAGAAATGTAATGAAATATTTACAACTGAAACTTCATCACAGTTTATGTTTGTATAGCAAAGCAAAATATGAAACGTTAAGAGCTGTGTCAGCCTCCATTTAAAGATTAAATGTGTTTTACAGCACTGTTTAAATTTAGTTTGATGGAGAGAGACAAAAATAAAGGTTGCAGACCCCTGAGCTAGAAGTTAGTACTCGTACTTGTACTCGTACTTTAAGGAAGTAGTATCAGTGTGTCCCTAAATTCAAAGGTCAATCAGTGAGTGTGTGTCAGTAAGATTCCTTTATGTTTTACTGCCAGGAGCTCACAAATACCTAATTAAGATTTTTATCTTTATCTAAGTCTGTCTCCTCCACGCTGGTGAAAGGGTGGAAGACAGGATGGACGAGAAACGTTTAGGAAGTAAAGAGAAAGGCAAGCAAAGGTAGAAAAATCAAAAAAATCCAAATTGAATCTGCAGGTACGACTACTTGGACATCTGCCTCCGTCCCTTCGCTGTCCTCTTTTTTACCTTTCCACATGCTTGTTCTCTGCTCTCCTCCGCTGCTCTTCCCCTCTTTTCCCTGGAGTGCCACTGGCCAGAGTCTGGTAGGTGATGGCTTTCCAGTGTGTGGAGCCACACACTGCCTGGCTTTCCTCCAGCCTCGTCTCTCTATCTTATCACCCGTTTATCTTTCTATTGATCCGTTCATTCATCTCTCTGCTTTTTACCGACTGTTCTTTCACTTTTTTCTTTGCCATCCCCACTTTCTCTCGTTGTCTTTACAGATATTTTTACCTTCTTAACAGAAAATAATCCCTGTGAAATGCTGCTCTTTGTATTGCAAATGGACAGACAGTAAATTAAAGAGATTACGCTGCAGCAAAAGATAAAAAAAATAAATAAAAGCATCTATAATGATGAGAAGGAGAAAGGAGGGAAGTTTATTCCTAATTTATTTTCTTCTTATCTTAAGAGCAATAAAAATCTGTCAACGTCTCTGGTGTCCTCGTTTAACATTTTAAGCCACATAACAGCACTTCTCGGCTCATTTTCCACCATTAAGACAAATGTAAATGAACCATCCAGGCTAACCGCTGTGCTGCCTGCTCCATGTTCCCAAATCATTTGAACAATTCTAACAAGCCGTTTCGGTGACTGAAGGTGCCAATTATGGAAACATTTTTTTTCCTACAGTGACAAGTGCTGGGTGAAGAAAAACAACCAACAAGAATCCGAACTGCCCCGGCGCGCAGCTGTAAGTGGAAAACAAAGCTGGTTTCACTGTGTGCGTCCTCTGACAAACAACACAAAACCATACTCAGCATCGAAACAGTGGAAAATATCTCCGGATAGTCTGGAGGACACTTGGAGATAAGAGTTGAAAAGATGGATTTTAAGAGGAGTCGTACAGAACTAAAAGCCTGGACTGAAGATAGTTGCGAAATCTTCTGGAGAATCGCTTATTCGAGAGACATAATGAAGTTCTGGCATATTACATCTGAAATGCCCTTAAACCTGAGTGCCAGAGCTGGTTTTTCCCCCCCAAGCGGAACACGAGGAAACAAAAGATGAAATCTCAGGACGCAGCTTCAGTATAAGTAGTCCCTGCTGCTCTTTGGTTCCTGAGACAAAGATTTTGAAAAGCGCTGTGCGTCTTGTTTAAAATATCTCAGTTCTATTATGAGCCAATGAAATGCAGATAATCTTACTGCTGAGATTTTTTTTCCTTCAAGAGGAAGCTATAGTTTTGAAAAAAAAAAAAAAAAAAAAAAAAAGTGCTGTGTGTGTCTAGTGTGTCCTAATGACTTCTGGTCCAGTTAGTCTGAGAGTCTGATCTCTCTAGCAGGCCGTCTGTCTGAGCTGTGGAAAAAGGAACCGGTTCCTCCCACACAGACCAGATCAGGTTCCCCCTACGCCTACACACACAGTTTAGCACACACACACACACACACACACAGACACACACACACGCACACAGATGACCATTTACACACTTGTGTGCAGATGAGCGTCCATAAGTATCTGGACGTACTGTACGAGCTCGTGCGTGCGCTCGCTCGGCGCTCACGCTAAGCAGGAAGATCTGTGATACAGCTTAGCTGTCTAATGATCTCTGTGTTTTACATTGATGAAGCAGATCAGCTGAGCGGGCAAACTGCTGCGCCGTATTTGAGGGGGCGGTTTTGGACCGAGGTGAACCGGAGGTTGGAGAATCGACCGGCTCTAATTATCAATAAAACGGTCTGAGGGAGATGCCCCCATGGAAATCTGGCGTGTCAGCACTGACTGCCGAAGCAGTGTCAGAATTAGTTACTAGTCACTCAAACACTACTTTTCCTACAAGTCGAAACTTGGCGGCTGCAGAGACTTCCTGGACACGTGAAGCCTCCGATGTGATTGTTTTCAGTCACTCATGAAAGAAGAGGATCTCTTACAGACTTTATGTGCTCTGGCGAGTTTATCAATAGCTGCATTCATCCCGCTGAAGCTGTTTTGCAACTGTGTTGTCGGCCGTAGGTGATGCTCCGTTTTCCATCTGTCAGTCTGCACATGCACCCGTTGACGTGACGACGTTTCAGGTGAGAATGCATCGTTTTTTTGTGTGTTCGCTTCGGAAAGACGATGTAGTTTTCCTTTAGGGCCGCTAGTGGGCGCTGGTGTCTGTCCTTGTAATGAAATCACACGCACATGAGTACAGAGAACAACACGCTGTAAACATTAACAATAGCGAGGACATTCGTACGGACAGACGTCCAAGATGGATATTTATTCTCTCCACTATAAAACTGCCAAGTCCCAGGAGAATATGGACTGGGAGTCATGACACTCGGTGTCAGCAGTGTAGCGGACCCAAAAGCAGACTGACAACAGAAGTTGAGTTAAAAGGTTTATTAATGATTTGGTGGAGTATCCAAAAAAGGGCGAGCCAAAGAGAATCCAAAAACACGTAGATTGGACGTTGCTGGATGTCTGAGTTCTGAGCAAACAAGACGATCGGGCCGCGGTCACATGACGGAGGAGGTATTCATACACAGGGAGAGGAAGGAGACATAGGTGAACCACATGAGGTTAACTAGAACTAGACTCAGTAGAGCGCAGACCTTCGCCAACACCACATTTGTTTGCGGAACCGAGTTAGCATCACTAGCAAGATAGCCGTTAGCTCATATCAATGCTAACTAGCCTGTCAGGTAGCTACACCACGGTGGGAAACTCTAAGCAGGGAGCGTCTCCATGGCAACAGGCGCTGTTCTCCTTTGACCTCCTCCATGAGGTGCCTCTCTCATCCGCTTTGTATGAGAATTTCTTTCGCAGTGTTTTGGGATTTATTTTGAAACAGTGAGCTGGTAACGTCCCAAAATCAGCCTCAAATTTTCGTTAAGACGCTGCAAACGGAGGAAAGTGTAATCACTTTTCTTTCTGGCTTTCAGTCTGAAGCAGAAGCAGATTTGAGGCTCCTGATGTGACGATGGTTGATCAGAACGAGCTCTCGCAGTGTTTGCTTTTTGTTTTGTTTTATTGTGAAGGTGCTCCTGAACCGCTCAACTGATTTCCCCCAAGTAATAACGTTGTGGTGTGCCGTTTGTCCTCGTAACATCACCACTGACTTTATCGCAGTGATGATATACTGGACGTGATTTCAGCACCTCTAGTAAATACAGAGCGAATGGAGAAAGGTATTTTTAAGGCACTATAATTATGGATTTTTCTGGCCTCCTGGGTGCAGCGCAGCAAGGTCCAAACACAACACCGACGAGTAAGATTTGCCAATACCATTTCAACTTGGCAAACTATTCTCAATTCAGCACCCAGAAGACAAATCGGAAGGTTTGCATGTTTTTTTTTCCATCTCTTCATGTTGATGTTTCGGGCCACCCGGTGTGTGTAATTGTAATTTTTACTCGCCTTTTTGAGGAATAAACATGAGCTGCTGAAGCCTTCACTTTTTTCACAAGCTGTTATCGCTAACTTTGTGTCTTGGTTGCTAACTCATGAAAGTATGTGTAGTCTGCGAGTGAGGAGTTCCATCTTGGTGGGTATGTTCTCTATAATAACAATGAGGTTTGTCCAGAAATAAGATTACTAACACAATGTAATGGGCTATCTGCAACAAAGGAGACTAAATATGACTGATTGGATGTTTGAAAGCCGACATACAGCCACTTACACTACGCAGTAGCAGTAATCTGTTAAAACAATCTGTAACTGTGCTGTCCTCGTTGTACGTGCTGTATATAACTCGACGGTCAGGTAAACTCTTTCACAGTGTCAAGGCTAAAGATTGTCCTACTCTTGTCCACAGGTTCATTAACGTTTCAAGGAAAGGAGAAACTAAAACATTTAGAAAAATAAATGAACTCTGTATATATATATATATATATATATATATATTCCTGAAGAATATGAATTATATGAAGAATATATATTCCTGAAGAATATATATATATATTCTTCAGGAACTCAAATTAAACTTTCAACTTAACATTGTTCCATGAATGTCAAGCATAGTTAAACATTAAATAAACATATAAATACCCATGATGCCGCTTTAGACACAAGACGTATGCAGATGGAACTGGATGAACTTAATCAAATCAACTTTCCTAACCTCCCCATGCTGCAACACTTATTTCTGGTCACATGACGCAACACCTGTCTCTCACCTCCCTGTTCTTAAAGTGACCGCAACACTATTCTCAACTGTTGAAATACTGAAGAAGGCAGGAATAAGGCAAAGTTTGAATAAAGAACTTATTTGTGACAGAACCGTCTCATTATTGAAGTTGAACTTTCTAACCTGTATAAATGCACCAGAATTGATCTTCATTAAGGTCAAACGTGAATTTTCCAAAAGCCAATATACTTATTGACCCAGATATCTCTGGCCTGGATTTTGTCGTTGATTCACCTCGAAGCTTGATTCTGGTCTTTCTGGCTTCGTTGAGTGTTTTTCTGGCTGATGCTGTTTTCCTGTGTTGTTGAGGTTCAGGACAGTGACGTGTTGATTCACATCACCTGCGATAAACATGAACTTTTGTTAAAGGAATATGTGAAAATATAACTGAAGGCTGTTTTTAATGGGTCTCCGATGGAAATATTCAAAACATTGGAGGTGTGATCCCCCATCTCACGTTGTCCACGAGTCCAAGTGTCTCCAAAGTGCTTCAGCGGGTGAATGTGAATCACAGTGTGCTGTGCTGTGAGACTGCTGCAGCAGGGTAAATGTACTACAGAACATCTCAAAATCTGGATCTGTTCGTCCGATCACTCCACAAATATGAAACTGCTGAGTAGGAAATCAATGCCAATGATTTAAATTCACAAATCAACTCAAGCACTTTTATTTATTTATTTATTTTAAAAAATCTTTACAAATAAGCACTTTTGTATGAAATAAGAGGCCAGACAGTCTCTTGGACTTCGTCTCGAAAGCACTGACAAGTTATTTCTACATTTCTCAACTGTCATAACACGAGAATCAGTGAAGGAGACAGGAGCACTTCCTGTTTTTTTTCCAACTCATCCATGTTTTTGTGCTCTGATGGTACCCAGCTGAATAAGGCCTATTAATTAAAGATGGATAGGTAGCAGCGCTTTTCCTGAAGCTTGACCTCCTGTTGACATTGGAGCAGAAGTTTCCTCTGGTGTCCTCTTCTGCTCCGTGGGCCTGTTGGCCAACTTCCTGCCTCCACTCCAACTGTCTCAATAAAACACCAAGAACAAAGATATAAAAAAAAAAAAAAAAAAAAAATGCGGCACAAAGAGCGAAATGCACCTTTAGGAACATTAGTCTTTCCTACCCAACGGGGACCGGAGCTATGCTAACACGCGCGCACACACAAACACACGCGGTCGCGCACGGCAGGAGGCTAACTGCTCCGAGTGGGAGCTGAGCTGCCGAGGGCCGGATGAAAGGAAACACTAAAACTACAACGAGGGAAAGACAGGTGGCCGGTTTGGCAGCTCGCACACACACACACACACACACACACACACACACACACACACACACACACACACACACACACACACACACACACACACACACACACACACAGGTACACAACTTCTTCCTCTTCAAGCCCCCCGCTGTGCACACCTGTGAAAGTGCCAAATCCTGAACTCGTTCAGCTCCTTCCAGCTTTCTCCTTTACCTCCGTTCTCCCTCTATCTCTCCCTCACAATGAATCTTTCCTCCTCTCTCTCTCTCTCTCTCTCTCTCTCTCTCTCTCTCTCTCTCTCTCTGTGTAAGACAGATCCACTGTGTAAACATTCCCAGCACAAGCTAATAGCCGGGCTCGTCTTTAATTGGTTGTTATAAAGACACGTCCCGCTGAGGAGGATACCACCGTGCCGGCTTCTGTCAGGCGGGGCGAGCCATCGCTCACTTCTGGTCACCTCCCACAAATCCACACAGCTATTTCAAAATGACAGCAAATTGAACAGGAAGGAGAGCCATCAATGCAATCTCGCCAAATAGAAACAGTCGTGAATCACCGCGAACCACCAGGATTTCTCATTACCTTCAGTGTTTCGAGCCGATTCTCTCCTTGTAAAAAAAAACGGTCGGTCTTCCCTCTTGGTCCGATGTGTTTTCAGAAAGTGAAGCTTGTGGCCAACGAGGATCAACAGATGTGACAAAAGCTACGACATACAGACATTTTTGTTTTCCTCCCACTAAATTTAAGCTGTCTGCAACTGCAGAGGGTATTTAACCTCCAGAAAGAAGGTTGAAGGAGCTCAAAAAGTTTCATACATTGCAACTTTTTGAAAACAAGTTCCAAGGTGGAGGTTTTCAAAAACGCTCTGACTCCGCCTCCATGCAAATGGGGGAAACGTGACTTTCAAGTAACGCTCAGGCTGCTTATAGTGTACTGGTCCCTGCACATATATGTGTGGTTTCATTACAACAAGAAACAACAGCACCCACTAGTGGCTCGACAGGAAAACTACATTGTTTTCAAAGTGTTGACACGGAATTTTGAAACTTTTCTGAAACGAAAATGCAAAAACGATGCATTCTTACTTAAAACGTTGTTTAAACTAGTCTTGATTTTCATTGTAAAAAAACAACATTTTAAGTGTTAGGTGCAAGAGCCACATTATAAATATATAAAGAAATATAAATATATGAAGAGGTAGGAAAGTTAAAAGAGAACAATAATTGCATTAATAAACACTAATTAACGGTATTTTAAAATTCTATTTTAAAAAAAAGTTTCAAACATTTAACGGTATAACATTGTAGCAGCAGCATAACTAGATAGATGAGACAATAAAAAGATGAGGGAATAAATAGGCAATCGTGATAAGAACATTCTGAAAAAATTATTTCAAATATTTTGTTTTGTTTCAGCTAAGTATATCAGAGGGAATTATAGGCTTTTTTAAATTATACCCTCTGAATGACACCATGAAAAACAAATTCAGGAGATGAAATTTGGAAACTGTGGCACATCTGCTCATAATCAAACTATTGTTTTTAGCCTCTTTGTTTTGACCATCTCTTACTTTCTTTGAAATATGATTAAAATACTTGATAAGATGCACTATGATACTAAAATAAAGCCATCATTTGTTTGACTTTAGTGCTCAATAACACTAAATCCAGCAAAAATGGTTGGACATCCTATATTTAGCTCTATATTATATTATGAGCTGAGTTTGACACTTTAAAATAGTTTTTTTTTTATCTCATGTTCATGGCCTAAAATACAATTTTAATTAGTTTAAAAAGTGACGAAAGTTTAAATGTTAATTTTCAAATGTTTTTTCTTTCACAGTGACCTGTCATCCAGTTACCCGAGGAGGCATGTAACAAAACATTTGTATTTCATTTAAGTAAAGTTTTTACATAGCCTACTTATCTTCAGTACCTATTTTTTCTGACTACTTTCTATTTATACTTTCTAAATTTGAAGAATATATATCTCTACTTTCTCCTTTCATTCTTCAGGCTGACTCGTTTTAACATTATTAATTATGAGTTACAATGAAAGTATGAAAGCAGGTGAAGAACAGTGATCAAAGTGGAACCATTGAAGATGATGTGGTTAAAAACTAAAGATTTAATGCTAAGACTGTTTTCATCAAGTCCAGGAAAGTCAATACATGTTTATTTATTTGCAAAAGTAATTTAGCATAAGAAACAAGTTGCATCAGGATCTGTGTCACTGCTCGTTATGAAGTAGGTGAACGAACAGTGTTACAATAACGGCGGTTTTAATGTGTTTGTTCATACCTGCGCACACATATACTGTGTAGTCACTGGGTTACAAGAACACCAAGCAAGACAATTGAACTGACCCCCTGACCACAGAAGGTGGCATTTCTTCAGGAAGAAAACTGAATAATAAAAAGAAAATATTGCACAAGCCATGTTTAGAATGTTACATTGGAGATGGGAAGATCAATGGTTTATACAGCGCACTTAAAAAGATTAAAAGTCCGTTTTCAGGCTTGTCATTCGAGTTTCTTTAATAAATCACAGTCACTGGAGACGTATCGAGAACAAATCTCCCAGACAGCTGACTGCAGGTCATCATAACCCTGACTGAATGGAACAAAATATCCTTCTCTTGATCTTGATAGCCAGTAACATAATATTGATCTGAAGCCTCGTTCTGAAACAAATGTGAACCCGTCAATAAGACTTCTCTGCATTATGGTCCAGTGGGATCAGTTCCACTCCCCTGCGACCTTTAGCTGGATAAAGCAGAACATCGATGGAAGGATGGACGTTGATAAATGGGCTCCGGAGATGCAGTACTATCATAACGTTTACCAGCACAGAGGCATCAGAGACCGTCAGAAACAACCGAATGTTCTGGGAACAAACTGATATAAGACTTACAAGTTAAGCTGCACATTAAATACAACATTTTACCATTATTTACATTTATGTTCTGACTTAGGCCCCGTGTAGAATAGAATAGAATAGAATTTTATTTGTTATTTATTTATTTATTTATCCTTTCCCAGACATGAGTCACAGGGTGCTTAACAGCACTAAAAACAGAAAATATAAAATGAAATAATAAAAAATGAAAAAAAATAAATAAATAATAGTAATAGTCATATCAAATAGCTCTAATATATAGTACTAATATATATGTGTGTGTGTGTGTGTGTGTGTGTGTGTGTGTGTGTGTGTGTGTGTGTATGACAATATTTTCAAGTGAAAACGGAAAACGTTTGTCGAGTTGTGGGCGTCCGTTTACACGACAACGGTGCTCGGAGCCATGGGAAATACAAGTTTTTGAAAAGGTGGAACTTTTAGAAAAGCGTATCCGACTCCATCTCCATTGAAACGAGGGAAAACGCAACTTTTCTGAAATGCTGCTACTGCAGCAAATAAATCTTCTGCACATGTGTAGCTGGACAATAACAGCAATGTTTCCTCCAGAGTGTCATGACTTTCTGTCCATTTTCTTCTGGGACTTGGTAGTTTTATAGTCGAGAATCACCGTAATAACAATTCATCTTCATTGCCTGTCCATTCTAAATATTTATACTGTGATTTTCTCTGCATGTATGTGTGGGTGGTTTCATTATAAAAACAACCAACAGCACCCACATGTGGCCTGGCATGCGAACTACATTGTTTTCAGGGTTTCTGCCGTTTCCATGTAAACCGCAAAAACAAAACCAAAAAAAAAAAAAAGCCTAAAGTTATGTTTTCCCTTTGAAACATCAAACGGGGCCTTATTCACGTATGTTAAAGACTTTCCTGCTCCCATGTGATCGATGACAATGAAATGTAAGCAGCTGCTGTTGTGGTGAAGTGACTGAACCATGAGAAAATATCTGTCATCCTGCTGTGTACGCCTCAGAAGACTCATAATCCGTTGAAACAGATGAGGACATTACGGTGGAGCTGAGGTGTGGAAGACTGATCAATGGTCGGTCACTCCATCGATTCCCTGAGACCGTTTTAGAAAGTAATGAGAACGATATCAACTGAATAACATGTCGAGAAAGTGACTCCGCTGGTTTCACTACTTGAGATCAATCCCATCTTGTGAGTGCCAGGGTAGTAAAGACGCTGCTGAGCCGTCAGCACTGTTTTAGAGGTACTGGAGCCTTTTATGGTCCTGCTGTCAGCACCTACCTGGACCTAAAATTTAAAAACGTCTGTGACACGGAAAATGTTGAAGCTGTGAAACAACGAGTCATTACTGAGATGTATTTAGTGAAGCAGAACTCCTTCGGTGCCAGCTCCTGAACGCAGCACAAGCTCTGCCAACAGACACGTTTAGAGTAACGACTCCTGAACCCGCCCGTTTACGTGACAAAGTTTTCACGAGAAAAAAACCCAAAAACCTTCTGTGGTGTCTCGGATGTCCGTTGACGAGACAACAGAGCTCGGATCCACTGAAAAGAGAACTTTTGGAACAAGCTCCGACTCCGGTCCACATTTACACAGAGCCGGATATTCATAAAAACCGACATTTACCTCCCTACGTTTTCAAAAATAACAGTGTGCATACCAGATCATAAAAAAAATAAACAAAAAATACACAAAGCTGCATTAAAAACCCCATTAGGAACTACTATGAAAATACTAAACATTTAGGCAGCAGTGTAACCAGAAGCATAAAGCTATGGTAACCAATCAGAATCCTGGTAAAAAAACAACAACAACAAATTACACAATTGTATGGTGTGTGATTTTAAATGCAAACATGCCAAAAGTGATTTCAGAAACTTAAAAACAAGCACTGCTTTGACAGCATCCAGTGTCGTCACAGTAGACAAACTGTAAACACGAGTCGCACAAAAGGTTTGACAGGGACGGAATATTCCTACTCCAGCGGAAGAGAGACCCAGATGCCCCAATATTCTCCAACTCTCCCGTTCTAACTAAACTTACTACTTGATGTGAGAAAAACCTGAGTTTGGAGTTAAGCTCATGAGTTTCTTTATCAATGTGTGAGAGGCGACAGCTCGGCGTTCCTGCAGACGGTACGATTTTAACAATCTTAGAAGTCACAACCCGCCACACTGTAAGACATAAACTGAGCCACGACATGAAGTCGACATCTGTTGGTGTTTTTGGGGGGGGAGTCAGGTAGTGAGGGAGTTTTAATCATCATACACTGGAGGGAGATTTAATCCCTCTCTCCAGAGAAGAAATAATGAAGCTGAATGAGAGCGACGTATAAATCAGAAGAGGTTCAATCGATTTCTATGACTCGAGCAAATCACAGTGTCCCATTCCTGGCTGCCACCACTACAGGAAGGCTCATACAGTACCAGGATGCTCATAATCCATTTGAATGAATGAATGAATGGTTTGTTTCAGTTACAGTGCAAAAATGTGATTTTGTGCATTGTTTATAGTGCCTAAAAGTTCACGCACACATGTTTTATGTGAATTTTTTACCATTTCTGTATCTGAAAGGGGTCGAGGCTGGAGTTTAAGGCTTTTACCCTTCAAAACCCATAAGTTACCCTGGACAGTGATGCAAGGGAAAAAAAACACACATAAAAAAAAAAAACATTACAGAAGTAATACTAAAGAGAAAAACTAAAACTTACTCTAAGTTACTCTTCTGAATTAGTTCTGATTTCAATCGTTTGTCATTGTAGCCATTTGTTATTTTACATTTCAATGTTTTTTGAAGCACAACAGAGATTTACACATGAAGTCCATTCCATAAAATGACTCCCAGAAAGGAAACACATCTGTATTTACTTCTTTAAAAGACACCCAATCCTCTTAAATTATTATTTTTTTCTCTTAATTAAAATTTTTTTGGAATATCAATGGGAAGACTTTTATTTTTCACTCGAAATAATATTTGTAATGCTTTTAAGTTTACAATATCTACGAATTTTAAGGTGCAAGATTTCTATAAATCATTTATTAGTGTTTTCCAGATATGAAGCTTTATTTATTATTCTAGAGTTTTCTGGAGTTTAATTCCATTTACTTCATCAGCGATCTAATAAAATATGTCTCCTCGACTCAACTTAAGAGATTAGTCTGCACGTTATCAAAATTCTCCACTGCAACTCGATAGGGCAGAAACTTTCACTTTTACTTGTTCCACACAATCTGAGGAAACACGTCTTTAGCTGGAGGTTGGAAAACGAGCGGTCGATACGCTCGTTCCAGGAAAACTGTGTCTGGCCCACAAACGGCCTGGCGCGCAGACTCCGATCTAACGCTCAAGCCTGCGGTCGCGGCGGGCGACCCGCTCTCCTGTCTCGGCCACAACTGCCCCACAAATCGAATGATTACCTGTTTATGTCAAAACGTTCACGTCACGGCGTGTTGACGCCGTTGTTATGGTTCCACAAGAACAAACAGGACGAAAACAGCAGAGCCAGGTCACGTAGAGCCCAACGATTGCCAAATATCAAATCTACGCACTGAGGACTCTGATCAAGCACCTTTTTCCATTGAGCAACAGTAGTGGAAATGTTGTTTACGCACTTAAAGGGCATTTGCATTTGACATAACTACTGTGAGCTGTCGGGGATGTAAAACGCATCCAGACGTTAGCCGAGTGCACGCTGACAATCACGGGAAAGTGTGTGAAATCTTAGCAACCAAAAAGAAAACAGCGTATCTGGTAACTGTTGAGCAGGTGATGCGGAGCTCCGCCTCCTTTCCCGCATTAAGCTGTCAGCCGTGAGAAACACTGGCTGGCCCACGCACACTGCTCGACTTGATCTGGGCTGTGATAGATGGATATTGAGATAGATGGAGGTTGGGACACACCCTGAGCTTACTAAGTCGCCGAGGCACACACACACACACTCACACACACACACACACACACACACACACACACACACACACACACACTGGGCTGCAAGTGCAGTAAGTGTTTCATCCTTTTACAGGCTGTGTGAATCAGGAGGCACTTTAGGTTTTATTAGCCTCTAAGCAGGCGTGTACTGATCCAACTATGAACACGTGCGGCCCTCCCCAGAGTGAAACCTCAAGCCATCTAGACACAGTTATTAGGTGCAAGGCAAGAAGAAGAAGAAGAAGAAGAAGAAAAAAAGGCTGGAAATAAGAAGGAGATGGTCAGGAATATCATGTTGGGTTTTTTTTCATGGAATGTAGACACCTAATTAGTTGACGCATACATCCCATTGAAAGTGTGGCTTTAGGGAGGAGAAGACATTCGGGTGGGGCAAAGAGGAGTAACCTCCTCGGCTATGGACGGACGAGAGAAAAAAAAAGAGATGGTTAAAATAGAGAGAATTAGAGGAGAAGCCAAGCCTTCAGTCAGTAGCAGCTTGCCAGAGCGTTGCTTCGCTCCGCCAGGTCCCTGTGCTCTCTGCTCTGTCCTCTCCAATAAGACCCCGGGTTTAATGCTGGAAAATTCTCTCCAAGCTGTCAATCACCCCCGTTAATAAAAACAAAGTATAACATTGCGGTCTCGCTCGCTCTCCGTTGCCCCTCGAGAATTAGAACGCGAGGTTTTGTCTGCGGAACTGTGAAAATCTCCTCTGCTTTTATTAGCAGAGCCCCGGTTCGACCGAAACTCTGGAAAACTCTGGCCACTCTGCGCTCTGCGTCTCCCATCTGGACGGCATTAAAGCCAACCACCTGGACCCGAACCAAACCTGACATGAAACTGGGGGTATTACAGAAAATAACTCCGGGATCAGCCTCTGCACACACACACACACACACACACACACACACACACACACACACACACACACACACACACACACACACACACACACACACATTTGCGTGCATGTATGCCCCAGACGTGGTTCACTTACCTCCCGTTTCTCTCGCTTTCGATTTCATGCTTAATCAGATTTCCTTGAGGAAAACTATTCTTAACCTACATGGCGGGATGTGATTTGACTGACTGGCTGGTTGGCTCGGCATTTTTTTTTTTCCCACTCCTCACTTGTTTGGTTAACTGACCAGCTGAGGGGCTAGTTGGGTGATGACAAGCTGGCCAACGTGGCTGACAGGATGAAGGATGGAGCGGCTGACGGATGAGCGACGCTTAGCGACCGACTGAGTGGCAGCTGGCACTGCGCAGGGCGCCAAGGATTAATGAACTCTTTCTTCTACCTGCTGAACCAAGAAAAAGTCCTTCAAACTTTGATTCCGGGTTCGGAGTGGACCGCGAGTCAGTCAGCAGCCGTGACTTCTTTGCACTTTTACATTACTGCTTCCACATTACCGACGGACTGATGGACTCATCCACACAGTCGGGCCCCACTGGTTGGGAATCACTGACCTCCAGTATGTTGATCCTCTGTACTAGATCTCTACTGTCTTCGTCTGATGCACCAGGTTGTGATGAATATTTTCTGATCAGATTTTATTTTCAATGATATTCACTCTTGACTAACGACATTTGTTGCCCTTTTATTTAACAAGCTATGGCTTTTCTTTACCTTTTTTAAATGGAAATATGCAGCATGGATCATTCTAGCTTTGAAGCGTCTATATTAACTGCTTAAAAAAATTAATTCTTTATGTGTTATTTTTGGGTTTCTTACAGTGATTCCATGAACAGTCAAGATCTACCTCTATTCATTTTTGGACTGATTGATAAAATCCAGATGAATCAATTAAAATCTTATCTCATCCACTCAGTCAGTGACATTATCAAGTAGCAAGGCCAGAAATATATTATGTGCATATAAAGGAAATACATAGATAGATGCTCAAAAAAAGGTCTGTTCAGAGTTTATGCATAGAATCAACACATAACATATATTTCTTTTGAAAGATATATATATATGGCCTATACATACAGCAATATACTGTACAGATAACATAAATAACATACAACATATTTAATCCTAATCCCTTCTCCAATATCCAATAATCACATTTTACATAATACATACATACATACATACATACATACATACATACATACATACATACATACATACATAAAAGAGAACGTCATCTAATATTATTAAAAAAAAAAAAAAGTGTTATAGTTTTACATTCATAACCACAAACACAACACATTGACAAAAGTGGGGAAAAAAAACATTATAGCATACATTGAAAACACCATTCTGATGAACAATTAATGAATTTGATCACTGAATAAGATGGATCGTGATATGAAATCTAAAATTAGACAATTAAATCTTTAATTCCAATTATTTCCAGTTACCAGTAAATCAAATGACTGAAGGACAAACAGGAGGAAAGGACAAGTTGTTTCCTGGAGCGGGTTCAGCTCAACAGGCTTAACGAGAATGTTTTGCAGCAATAAACCATAATTTTCATCTTTTTCCCACATTAGGATGAGTTCAAACTGGCTGGCAGGGCGACAGGTGCACCGTGGAGGACCAGATGAAGCCGTCCCATCGCACATCCTACAAACACACCGCACGAGGAAGTGAAGGAGAGGATTCAGGAGCCTAATCCTGTGGAGAACACACACACACACACACACACACACACACACACACACACACACACACACACACACACACACACACACACACACACACACACACACACACACACACACACACACACACACACACACACACACACACACACACACACACCAGCTGGTTGAGTTCCAAAACCTCTTTTTACCTCCTTAAATCACCAAGGTAAAGTGTTAGTAGAGGCAGAACAAAATGAAATGAAAATAAACATGGCAGGGCAACGTTTACAGCCCAGAACCCGGTATCACTCCCCTTGGTGGAAAACACACCATAAATTACCGCGGATCATTTTGTGGAATTTTAAGGAAGAAAAAAATTTGTTCCACGCTCCAACTAAAAAATTGGGCAGCTGATTTATACCATCATTAATTGTGCGTGCATGTGTGCTGTGTGTTTGGGTGATTTGTGCATGTGCCTGCTGGGTGTCCTTTTGTGCATCCATTTGTTTATGTAGACAGCTTGTCTTGGCTTAGTGTGTGTGTGTGTGTGTGTGTGTGTGTGTGTGTGTGTGTGTGTGTGTGTGTGTGTGTGTGTGTGTGTGTGTGTGTGTGTGTGTGTGTGTGTGTGTGTGTGTGTGTGTGTGTGTGTGTGTGTGTGAAGCTCGAGAGAGAGAGGCTGGATATAAGCGGGAGCTTTTGACCATATGATCCTGTACATTTCTCGCTCTGTAGGCAGCTGGACAGCTTCCACCACTCATAATAAGGCCAATACGTTCCATATGAATCCCTCTCCCCACCACTGTCAGCGTTTGGCCACAGATGCAACTCGGGTCTGCACAGATTTGTAATATACATATCCTTTGACTGGTACTGGTCTGGAGCCAATAAAGAAGGGACAAGACAAAAACCATCAGTGTCAGGGCTATTCACAGTTTACTGTAGCGTCACTGCGCAGAGCGCTCCTCAGGGACAGGATAAAAGCTTTTTCACTCTCACTGAACTCGCTCACAAGCTCCTGTTTGGGGCCGTTAAAATTCCACAGATAAATCCTGAGTATATCTCGTTAAAAAACAGCAGTAAAACTTGAAATGGCTCAGTTTTGTAACCAGTCCTAACGTATCTTACCCCAGTTCAGGTGTTCATATAAATGAATGTAAATCCAAAATCCACTTCTAAACTACTTTAAGAATCAGTGATATCACTGCGAGCAATTTTAGTGGGCCGTACCTTCTTTTTTCTTTTCTTATGTGCAATATTTGAAATGTGTGCTACTTTTCTTAATATCCATCACAAATTTCTTTGTGAGCTGCTGGAAACGAATCCATCCATCCCCCCATCCATCCATGAACAATTCACATGGTAGCTCAATGAGGACTCATCTCGACGACCGCATTTTAATTAAAAACGCATCTTCTTTTTTTTCCTGAAAATTTCCAATGTGCACTGCTTATGTTGTGAAAACAATGTCTGTTTAAATGTCAGAAACACCAATCTGACTTAGTTATCATGCCAGGCCACAAGATGGCGCTGTCTTTAACCTTTGCCAATGGAAGTTGGGGGCAAAGGTTACGTTTGTATGTATTTATCTTGTGGTTTTCACAAATTTGCAATTTTTCACAAAAACCATAAAACCGAATTGCATTCAGGAATGATTTCTCATCAATCCAAGGATCAATCAATTTGTTTTTCAGACACAGCAGCTCCTGGAGAGGTAAGATATTTCCTCCGTTGTGGACACACAAGAGGAAAGAAGGTCTATGTTTGTTTGTAAACACTCACTGTTTACCGGCTGTGAAAACACATACAGACAGAACCTGGTGGACATAGGAGGTGTGTGTTCAGGTTGTTATCACCGGAGTACTTTGGGTCTTCTGTATCGATACACGTCTCGTTTTATTGAAGTGAGCTGAGGAGGGACATCGTCAACGGTGGACCCTGCTGCTGTAATGGATGAACAGAACAGAAACCTGGGCAGGTGAGGAGCTGATAACTAAAAGAGTGCCTGAAGCAGAAGAGAGAAAAGACACAGCCGTGCTCAGCATTAAACTGAATATATATATATATATTTTAAACGTGTCCATGTCATTCACTTCATCTGTAAGCGATAACATGTTAAAACTCAGGAGCTCGTTGCTCCTGAGGTTGATTTATTTCCAGCAAATGTGACTGGTGCCTCACAGGAGCATGTCCAGCTGAAAATATTAGATTTGAATAAACTCTTGATTTAATCAAACCGACCAGCATAACATGTGTCGTAACATGATCATTTACTCACTGTTGTAACTTAAATGAAGTTAATGAGTGAATCAGTCATTAGACTGACTCACACCATGCTGAAAGCTCAGCTACAATAACAGGCCGCATTATTAGGCGTAACACATACTGGAGGAGACTGGTTCTGAGGACTGAGGAGTTACTTTGTCACTTGTTTATAGTGTGTGAGGATGTTGTTGGTCCATTACGGAAAGGAACAGAAAAAAAAATGTACAAAGATTTCGGACCGTTGGTTACATGAATATAGATTAGCTTTAAGTTTTAAATTGAGATTTTTAAGAAATACTGTAACTGCTACAGTGTAAAGAAAAATAGTACGATTAAAGCCTCTTAGTGACGTAATCGTTATATGTACACCGAATGATATTACACTTTTGTTAATAATTCAGTAAGAAAATACACAATACAATACTGTGTGCACGTGCGTGTGTGTTTGAGAGAGCGAGAGAGAGAGAGAGAGAGAGAGAGAGAGAGAGAGAGAGAGAGAGAGAGAGAGAGAGAGAGAGAGAGAGAGAGAGAGAATTAATTGGAAGAGGAAGATCCTCTATCTCAGGCTGTTTACGTGAGTATTTCAAGTGAAAATGGTTAATTTTTTCATTTGCGTCTCATAAAAAGTTTCTCATTTACACAGCAATGTTTTGAAAACAATGTCCGTTTACACGGAAATGGCAGAAGTGCTGAAACCGATGCAGTTTTCATGTTGGGTCACTAGTGGGTGCTGTTGTTTGTTTTTATAATAAAACCACACACATGAGAGCAGAGAACAATAGACACCGGAGGCAAACTTTTTTTCTTTATTTCTATCTACTCAAGCATGTCCAGAAGAACTACTTTCTATAGCTGTGGTGCACATGCTCAGTAGCAGCGCTTCAGAAAGGCTGCGTTTAAAGCGTTTTCAAAAAGTTGGTCCGGTGGCTCCCAGCACCGTGAACAGACACCCAAAAGGCAACAAGTAGTGGATTATAATTCTCTTTAATTTCATACAAATATCGATCTGTGCAGTTTTGGGGCTTGGATCCAATTAGGCATTTAAAATTACATTGCATTTGTTTGACAGCGGGAAGTTTGCAATTGTGACTTTTAAATCTCTTAGCACGAACATTTACGCCAAAAAGCTCATGTATTTGAGGAGAAATTTGGAAAGTTCCCCTGGTATCAATTACAGCCACAAGTTTATTTTGAATAATCTCTGCTCTGCACATCTGGATTCGACAATTTCAGTTTAATATTTTCTGACAAAGTTGCTCCAGCTCGAACTCAGCGGGAATAAAAAGGTCACGGTGAAATTGTTAAGGCCTTGTTTGAATCTTCGGTTCTGCTGAGGTCTGGGCTCTGTCATGCCTCTGGCTGTGGACGTTGAGATCAAGTTCCCAATTGAAAGATGAATTCTCTCATCTTGCGTTCACCTTTGCTTTTCTACAATCATTTTGATTGTCCAGCCTTTCGGTAGTTACCATTTATTATCCACCTGAGAGAATCTTTCACAGAAGGATGCATGTTTTTGTAAAGAAAGTCAGACTTTATCTCTGTACAGGGTATCCTGTTGCCAAAAGTTTTGATTTTATTTCATTTATAATTAGCACAAACCCCAAAAACAAAACAAAAATACCATAAAGGCTCCATCAAGATCTGCAAACTTTCAGAATCAGAAAAGTTTTATTGTCATCATACAATGTATATTGAAATTGCCCATAACTTCTCCTCATTATATAAAGATATATACAAATACAAACATACACGCCGAAAAACATAAAGATAGAAGCATAAAAAGTATGAATGGGTATTTTCTCATATAATCAAACAATGAGAGTAAATAATAAACAGCACTTCAAATCCCAACTGTCGGCGAAGAGTATAAATAAACGGTGAGCAAAGCCTCCTAAAGATCCTTACCATGCTGTTTAAGTTAAGCACATGACGTCCCCGTCCCAGCTCCTCGCTGGGTTTATTTGTGTAAAAAACCTTGTGGTTGGGGTAGAAAGTCAGAATCTGCCATTTTTAAACACAGAATTGAAGTGCGTCGGGCATCGGGGCCCATGGTTTATAAAGTGAACAGGATTATACACTGGCAGTCACTCAAAGTGGAAAAAGGGGCATCAGTCACATTTGTGTGGTTGGAAATTTACCCGACAGAATGATTGACTGTGGAATTTGAGTCTTCCCAACTCTCCTGTAATGCCCTCTCCACGGGACAGAAGAAGCTCGGTTCTGTCTTTTTGTTCTTGTTGGGATCCAGAGAGGTTCACCTGGCCTGGTTGCTTCTGGGCTCGTGGCTCCTGGACTTTCATTTGTCAGGGATTTGTTCGGTCAGGACACAGTGCCGGTTGGGAAGTAAAAGGTTCAGGTCATATCTGATTTCAGGGTTGGTGATTTAGGGGAAAATTGGCTGGAATGTGCAGCGAGGGTGAGCGGTGCAGCTGTGAAGGCACTCCAGGCGTATCACCATCACACCGCATGCTCTGCAAAACTTCTACAGATTCAGCATTAATGTATGTGACAAGGTTAAATTCGAGTGGTGATGGTCCAAAACACCAGCAGAATGTCAGACTTCTAAGCCGAGGTCTTTACTTTTACGTGCGGTGGTACGGCGCGTCAAAACCACACCTTGGGTGCATTTCCTCTGGCATCATGGTGTAAAACAAAACCTAACAAAGATACTCCAAAATGTGAGGATGCAGAGTTGAAAACATACACAGTCCAAAGAAGAAGATGCACAGTGACAATGAAACAAGGTGAAACTAGGAATTCCTCCAACTGTGATGGATTTCAAACAGCCCTTGGCTCCAGTTCAGGTTCTAGTAGCCCACCAAAGGAGGAAATTTTGCACAAGTTCAGGACACAAGACATCAGGGATTGGGAAATGTAAAACTTGGACCAATTCATAATCCAGGAGAGCGTCTGCAGCTGCCAAAGTTTTGACCTGAGGTTCTTGTCCATTACTCAGCAGCATGTTTGCTTTGCAAAGCTCACTTTGCTCTGGGAAAATCTTGCAGTTGATGCACACTGTGCGCGAGGAAGGAAACACACCGAAGTTGCAGCGGCGGGCTGGAAGCGCAGGGACACGCCCAGAGGAATTTGGGTGCCAGAGATTTGTAGCCACTTCCACAAGCAGTTTACCCAGTCAGTTAGAGCAGGCCTTTGTGGTCAGGGCGGAGGTCAGAGCACACTGGGCTTCACTACAGACGAGCAGTTTAAAAAGCTAAAAACAACCATGCTCACAGGTTCGTGTCTCAGATAACAAAACGACATCGCATGAGTGAATGAAAGGATTACAACAACAACAAGATCCAAGACGGATAAAACGTCGACTCAAAAGGGGGAAGCAGACGGGATCTCACGCCACATAGACAGACGACGCAGACTGGCTGGTAACACAGAGCGCACAAACTGACACAGACATGAAGACTTGGACATAAACGGATCAGCCATAACATTATGAACCCCCCCCCCCCCCCCCCCCCCCCCCCCCCCCACTGCCAAAACAAGCCCGACCCCCTGAGGCATGGACTCGACCAGACCTCTGAAGGTATGCTGTGGTATCAAGATAATACCAGCAGACCCTGACCCCGTCACAGGATCACCACTTTGGACCGGGAGCGGCCCTTAATAGCAGGGGTTTTGGAAATGTTCCGACCCAGATGAGATGACATCACAATTTGTTCATGTCAGACTCACTCAAATCACAACTCTGGTCTACTTTTCTGCTTCTAAACGCATCATTGGAGGCAAGTGTTCACTTTCTGACTGACACTGTGTGTCCGTCCCATTAGAGTGGACAGAGGAGAAGCAGCATGTAAGAAGCAGAAGACATAGCCCAGCTCATGAATGGCTTGTTTTTATGTTTAAGTAGCCCTGAATCATTTACAATGCATATTTTTAATAAAATATTACAATTACAATATTCATCGCCATGATGATCATCAGTCCCAGTGCTTTTCGTCAATGTTTCCATCCCAAGTGATGCACTTCTTTGCGTATATACAACAGTTGAGACATAATCTTTCTCCCCACTAATGAAGTTTTCTGTTGAATTAGGACCGAGTGCAAATCTTGGGTGGGGTATGTGCACTTGAGACTTGTGTTAAGTACAGATCCATATTCATCCATCGATCTCATGATCTTCTATAGCCAATTTATCCAAATGATGAGCATCAGTGGCTGAATTATCTCCCAGTTAGTTCTGCCAACAGGGTGCTAGACCATCAAAGGGTTAACGGGGTCGGAAGCACAATTTTACATGACAACTTTTTAAAAATGTCTTTGCTGAAAATGCAAATTTTTGAAAACATGCCCACTTTGTCATCGGGAAAAACGCAGCTTTTCTGAAACGCTGCTGCTGTTGACGCGCACCACGGCCGTAGTAAATAGTTCTTCTGCACACGCTCAATAGATGGACAATAACAACAACGTTTACCTCCAGAGTGTCATGACTCCCAGTCCATAATCTCCTGTGACTTGGTAGTTTTGTGATTGAGAATTCATCCGGAAACTATATCGTCATCAACATTTCGGAAAGTTTCCATGTGAACCGTCATCGTTTTCAGAACATTGCTGAATACACACAAAACAGTTTCTGAAATGAAAAAGCAAAAATGATGCTTTTTCACTTGAAAAGTTGTCCAACCTGGTTTTTTTTTAATCAAAAGGTCTTGGAAAAATCTTCCATATAGACTGGGAGAACATAACACTGAAGGCCTCATACCTCGAATAAACCCAAAGGAGCCAAAGTTCTTTACAACACTGAAATGATTCCCTCTGAATCAAATATCTGGTTCAGACTCTATTGGATTCTTTTTCACGACCATCCTTTGTTTCACGGTATTACGCACAAATGAAAAACAGGGTTTCGAAAACAGTATTCTGTTTCAGGCAATAAATCCTCCTCAAGCCTTCACACTGAACATTTTGGACCTCAGTGTCTTAATGCAATGTTAAATGTGCGCCGCCAATGTACACACTGAGAAGACCCGGAGGCAGAACTGCTGACTCTGCACATTCGTAACAAAGGATGACACAGAAAACAGACTTCACGTCAGGTATGTCTTCATTATGTAGCTGTGCGTGAGTCACGGTTTCTATTACAATAAAGAATCACTGTCGCATCCTCGAGCAGTGCTTTGACTTCACACGGCACAGATGAGCAGCATGCTGACAGTTCAGTGACATAACACTTCATACATCCAACAGAGCTTTATTATTTTTCTCTCATTATGAAAGTAAGTAGTGAAACATTAGATTGTAGTCACAGAAGATTGCACAGAGAATGAAAGTGTGTCTTAGCTGGAGAGGATCAGAGCCTCGGCGCTGGTTTTCCCAGAAGGCCTGACTCAGAGAAACTACAGACTCCTGCTCAGACTCACATGACAAAGCAGGAAAGACAGGAGGAGAAATGAGAGGCGCGCAGATGGATGGCCTATAACAACTGAAAGATGCTTCCAATGAAGTCACACACGAAAGATCCTGTGCTAATTCATGACAGAAAATGATAAATAAAGAGAGCGATAACCAGATTTGTTGCTGTTCTCGGTCACGTCTCTTCTTTGTTTATCTTTGGCGTGCCAGACCTTTGCAAACCCTTGTTGTTCTTACAATGCGAAAGTGATTGTGTTTGGAAACATGAGAATGCAATGAAAACATCCAGCGAGTGGAGATCAGCTTCTGTTTACACTCAGCACCGACTGCATTTGGAGCGAACTGACCCCAGCAGTCAAACGGTGCAAACATGGCCTGGCAGATGTGGAGTGATGGGATTACACATCCCAATAAGTTATGGAATGCGCTTCTGCCACTTGTCTCTGCACGGCCCATAAAGCCAGCTTCTCCTTGACGGACAATGAGCCTCCTTGTGAGCGAGAGGAAGGATGTTCAGGCAGAACGGGACGGGCCTGCCAACAGAAATAAAGATGGAGGAGGAGATGGAGCAGGCTGTAAAAAAAAAAAAAAAAAAAAAAATGTGGAAGCTTTCAAATGAAAGGAAGAATAAGATTTCTGCTCCACTGTGAGCCATCAATCAGTTCTTAAGCCTCTCTCGCTCTACGCTCAAAGAACGTATGATAATATTTTCATCAGCATAAATTAGATTCTGTGCATTGCAGACTGTTGGATTGCTTCCCCTTGACAGACGGGTTAAGTGGTTGACCTCAAATGGAAACATATCTTATATGATATTTCAAATATCAAGCAGGTTCTTGGTTTTCTAAAATAGCTCTTCTGCTTCAGTTTGATTCTTACAGGAACAAAAACATAAAATCACAGGGCTTCTTTTTATGTGTAATTCAAAAGATTAGGTTTGGGTATTACAAGTATCCCTCCTCCCTTCACATCTATTTGCAACGTGTAAATTGTTGAGAAGAGGGAAACTGGTTTTCCTTCTCATGTACCAAGAGTAAGAGGCTTCATTTAAACAGTCCGAAACTTTATTGTTCCGGTGTGAAGTTACTTCAGATTAAAGCTGATTTCTAAACAGTACGACATGTATGAGACGTGTCCATTCACACTCTTACAGTGAGATTATAAGAGAGATGATAACATCTTCACAGCCTGAATTGGCATCGGAGAGTAGGAAAACAGTGACCTTTCCCCGCAGCAGGAAGTTCATCAGGATTCAGCTGATAACTGCAGCTTGGCATGAGAATAAAGTGCATGTGGCTTCTCTTTAGAGTCCAAGGTGTGAGAGAGTCAGCAGCCTGGGGTGAAGCTAATTCCTGGTGCAGGTGTCATCGAGCACAAACCTCCACCAAAAAAGTGGTTTTCACAATATAAAAAAAAAGAAATCAAAGAGTAGAATGAACTCCACTCCACATTGAGTGGTGGAAACACACACAAGCTGGATTTACTTTATCACAAGGGCCTCAGCATTAGTTAACGCTCAGTGTTAGTTAGCGCTTAGCGTCCGTTTACATGGCAATAGTGCTTAGACCCTTTGAAAATGTTCCCACTGTGCATGCGCACCATGGCCAACAATGGCGACGTCCTGAGGGTCAGGACTCCCAGTCCATATTCTCTTGGGACTTGTTAGTTTTATAGTTGAGAGTCTCTAATAGCAATCCAACTTGGTCGTGTGTCCATACGAATGTCCGTGTACTCGCCACTGTTAATGTTTAGAGCGTATTGTTCTCTGTGACCATTCTGTGTGTGGTTGCGTCATGAAAACAACCAAAACGCAAAACTATTCTGAAATGAAAACACAAAAACAATGCGTTTTCACTTGGAGTCGCCTGTGTACACAAGGCCTCAGTTAGCGCTCAGTGCTAGTTAGCATTGACAATCTAAAAAAAATATTCGCCAAAAAACAATCTTAAAATATTTTGTTTTTGAATTACTTTTATTCTTCACAGGATTGATTGTCAGCGATGTTTCGGAACGTGGCTTGCTTGTGGTTTAAAACAACAACTAGCTGAAATTGAAAAAAAAGAAAAAAAGAAGAAGAAGAAGAAGAGAGAAGCGGTTGGAAAGTTTGTAGCAGGACCCACTGGAGAGCAAACTGGCTCCGTTATGGGACTTTCTGCTAAATGTTTGAGCGTTAAATGTACTGTTTAGTGGCAACTGCAGCTGACCAGCCGTTATGGAAACAAATCCAGCAATGCATGACGCCGTTTGTTTTTTTGTTTTTTATATCAACACAGAATGTGGTTGAGGCGGCATCGTATCTACGACAAAAATGGTAGACATGAGCGTGCACAAACGTCTGAGTACGTTCGGCCACTACTTTAAGGGAAACTGCTGAGGAGGTCGTTCTATTCCGTCTTGTGTTGGAAAAGACTTATTCACAGCCTGTGTGTCTTGCCAACAGCACGCGGCCACATGTAATATAATGCCCATATGTCCAGAGAGATGCCACCTTTTGAATTAAAGTCAGCGAGTATTCCAGTGAACGATCCTGACAAATACGAGATATAGTATCAGGTTAATAATGTAAAGTTTTCCCTTGTCTTTTGCTGTTTAATCCGCACAACTAGCTTGGAAATGATGCGTCAGGGTCTTGAGTTTGCCGTCTCATGACAGGAGGTTATGAATACAAAATCCAAAACCGTCATCAATTGAGCCGTTCTGTAAAGTCTTGTCATGCCTAATCAAGTGCTGTTCCAAAAGGCATTAAATGTTTGATTGCCACTATCATCGGACGGCAGACATGCAGTTTAGCATTATATTATGACAGCATGTGGACAGGCTACAGGCTCACGCCAGCTGAATTAGCATCACGGGTGAAACACAACACATGTTTGAAATAAAAAAACGGTGGCCACATTAAGGAAAATCCTTTTCTCAGATTGAATGTGAGGATTGTTTCCACTTATTATTTCCACATAAGGTACAAAAATATAAAAAAAAATAGCATCAAGGTAATGTAGCATTCTCTGCTACTTTCTTTTTTTCCTCACGTGAGGTTTTCTACTATTCTCAACTTAAATAAAAAAAAAAACAGTAGTGATTTTTTCAGTTATCACCAATTACCTTGAAACCCGTCACTCCTCCGAGCCTCCTTCTCGTTAGCTGGCGACGTCTAATAGCTTAAACTAACAGCAACAACCCATTCATTTCTCCCCTTTTGAGGTCGGTTTCAATCTTGAAATATGAAGTTGGAACATATTTAGTGATGGAAACCGCCAGAAGTGCTAAAAATACCTCTGCCAGTCTGGTAGCCACGAGTCTCCATCACACACTCATTACCACACGACCTGAGGTTGGGAGGGGAGGAGAGAGGAGGGGATGTGGTCGGGAGCGTGTGTGTGTGTGTGTGTGTGTGTGTGTGTGTGTGTGTGTGTGTGTGTTGAGCGGGTTAGCAGCTGAAAGGCAGGGAGAAAGTGAGGGATGTGGTGAAAAGAGGAAAAGAAAAGCGAAGAGAAGAAGGGATGAGAGGTTTTGTGTGTGTGTGTGTGTGTGTGTGTGTGTGTGTGTGTGTGTGTGTGTGTGTGTGTGTGTGTGTGTGTGTGTGTGTGTGTGTGTGTGTGTGTGTGTGTCTGCACAGACTCAAGAATGGTTGTGGTCAGATACATTAGTATTATATGATATTTCCTATGGTCTCCTGGCATTTTTGAATGACGGCACATATTGGGCCTGCTGGACTCTTACTGAAATCTTACATCACATCATGTCTGAAGAATTTGCAGTTTGTTTGTCTGGACAAATGTCCTTTTTTTTTTTTTTTTTTTACTTCTACCCCCTTCTTCCTCATCATATCGTCTTTCTTCCCTCTCCTCTTGTCTCGTCTGCCTCTCTCCATTATTCCCACTTCCAGCCGTCTTTCTTTTCTCCTCTCGTCTCTGATTTATTCCCCTGTTCCTCTCTATCCGTCCGTCTGTCTTTGTGGTGTTCTCTGTTCCAGCTGCCTCGTCCCTCCAGAACCATCAATCCTTCCCTTCAACCCGTACTTGGCCCTCGCACAGCTCGCACAGTGCAAGTACACACTTTTACCGATAGACATGTACACATACTGTACACACACACACACACACACACACACACACACACACACACACACACACACACACACGCTCTTCCACATGCACATATCAGGAAGCCAGAGGGGCAACACGATCCTTCAGTCAACCTTGGAGTGAATCACAGAGATGAAACTTCCAGGTTAGAGTCTGAAATCAAGCCTAACAAGGTGATGTGTGGCTCTGCAGTGCTCTGGCAACGCCGCGGCTCCGAGCTCGGCTCATGACCAGTCACTTCCCTGAATGATGGCCTGCGCGATGATCGCATGATTTCGAGTCAAAAAAAGCGACTCTAGGATTTCAAGTCTGCGCCCTCTTATTGCATGAAAGAGGCTTATTGAGCCCAACTTCAAAACCCATGGATCAAACTCCAGGGAGGATCGAGTTCTTAAAGCTATTTGGGCCTGTTTTATTTTTAAACACACACACTTCGATGAGAAAGCATCTCGTCCGAAATATCCCATTAGGAAAACACACTCGATAAGTATATTTTATTTGTCAGCTTCCATCTCTGTCAGTGTGTCGACTGTGGTCCTTGGGCTTCATGGGTTAGCTAATTAAAGTAATGTTCCCCAACCGCAAAATAGCCTGACGATAAAACTGTGCTTTTGAGGTCCCCAGTCAGTTACAGTTGATAGTTTGCTCATGTTTGTGGAAATTCACATTTGCCGGTTTGTTATTTCTGGTGGTTTCCGTGCAAAGACATGGTCAAGGTCTTACTCTTGCTGGAAATGGGACAAAATAAATGGTTTGCACGACCTCCCTCTGGCTCAGTGAGCCTTTTTTCAATGTCATGTCGAATCAGAGGGGAGAGCAGTGAAAGGTGCTACCAGTGTGACAGACTGTATAGAGAGGTTGGTGTGTTGACCCTCACACACCTGCAACAGTGACATGTGACAGTCTACGCTCTCGTAGATTCACCAGTCTGGTCATACCCAAAGCCCGTTCTGCTGTTGGTCGATCCTCATTTCAGCTTTTCTGCTGCAAATCCGACCTGAAAACTTATTTATTCCACAAATACCGTAAAGCCAATAATGAAGGATCACTGCAGTCGCTTTTAGATCAAAAATAAATATAAAGTTTTAAAAAGAGTTGAATTGAATTGAATTTAGCTGATTCTCAATTGACCTACCTGGTGAAAAAAGTAGATAGATAGATAGATAGATAGATAGATAGATAGATAGATAGATAGATAGATAGATAGATAGATAGATAGATAGATAGATAGATAGATAGATAGATAGATAGATAGATAGATAGATAGATAGATAGATAGATAGATAGATAGATAGATAGATAGATAGATAGATAGATAGATAGATAGATAGATAGATAGATAGATATCAAGGGAACATTTATTAGAAATGCATGGGAAGGTGTTTCCCCATCATAGTGTAAATGCAGCCTTTGTCACCAAACCTTTGCCAATTGATCAGGCATTGTCATTTATTGTTTGATTGTCATTTAATTGCTGTATACCATTGAGGAAGAAGGTCAGTAAAAACTGCAGGACACTCTATAAATGTGGGAAATGCTGCAGTATGGTGTTGCTTTGCAGGGGGAGCTTTGATTATTGTTCTCTCTGCTCTCATGAACACTTCAATTGTCCCACACAAACATTAATATGGAAATTTCATATCTACTCTCTGTCTTATCTTCATCCACTGCTGCCATGATGTAGTCCAAGTAGCAGCTTTGATGGAGATTCTCTGTTGATCTCCCGTCACGTCGCTAACAAAAAGCTGATAATAATGAACATCTGTGTCATGTTGGCTGTTAAATCAAGTGAACTATTTTTATTTATCTATTTATATTGGCCAGCGTTTTGATATTGGAGAGGAAAGGCATGATCCGCCCAGCAATAAGAACATCCCAGCTGACACTCAATATGAATGACCAAATTAATTCAACATTTTCTGGCGTAATACAAAGCAGTCAGTAATCGGGATGCTAAGGCCCTGCCTGCAACATTTTCAAGCGTAAACATAAAACTTTAGCAGCATTTTGGTTGTCCGTTTACACGACAACAGTGCAACTCTCTTCTCCGTGGAAACGGGGGGGGGCGCAACTTTTCTGAAATGCTGCTACTGCACATGCCCATCAAAGTAAGAGTAGATATTTCTTCCACACATGCGACCAGGAACCAGGAACCAGGAACCAGGAACCAGGAACCAGGAACCAGGAACCAGGTCTCGTAGCCCCCTGCGGCTTTAACCTCGAACGTAGCCGGAGATGATAAAACGCGATGACGTGTGTCCGCTGGACTGACAACATTCAAACCTGGCAGGCTTCATTTGCTTCCATTCCGCCAAATGCAAAGTGGCTGGTGTGTTTGACGGCGGTGGGAAGGTGTGTGTCTAAACGTGATGGAGAGGCGGTCCCAGGACTCAAGACAAATACGATATGGCTCTTTATGCCGCCATAAAAACTTCTGTTGGACATAGATCAAACCTGGCAGCTGCTGTGAGGAAGCATCACTCAGTGGGTCACTTCAAAACATGTTTCTGCCGGATTGTGGGGGGTTGAAGGCCTTTCTGCAGAGGAGGCAGGGACGTGGCTCCTCAGAGCTTCACCAAGCTGGCTGCAGCTTTTTTTAATTTTTTAAACTGAATTATTTATAGCTGCGAACCAGCCTCAATCTAATTGTTAACGACCAAACTTATGACCCCCTGGAAATTAATTCCTGTAAAAATGTATTATCAGTGGAGCTCTCTCTCTCTCTCTCTCTCTCTCTCTCTCTTGTACATTTTTGTTCCCTTTCCCAAAGAATTTATAAGTGTGAATTATAGTATTTGGATTTTTAAACAGGCAATTAAAGGAGTCGTCTGGATAAACATTATCATGTGTTTTGGTCCATATACATGTCAAAGGGTGCGGGGCGGCCCAAAGCAAACACATGACATAAGAGAGCACACACACACACACACACACACACACACACACACACACACACACACACACACACACACACACACACACACACACACACACACACACACACACACACACACACACACGCACGTTGAGAGATGAAGTGTGATAAGCGGGCAGGGAGGAGAGAGAAGTCGCAGAGTAAACAGGCAAAATTAGGTGAAAAAGAACAAGAGGTAATGGAAAGTGGGAAAAGTAACACGGAGAAATCATGAAAAATTAATTGAAAACAAAGCGGAAAAATTACAACAGAGGTAAGGAACTATTTATGGTTAGGTTTCGTGGGTGGTCAATCCCCCCCCCCCCCCCCCCCCCCAAATGATGTGTTAAAAATGCTGAACGTTCCTTGATCCACCGACTGGAAGATGTGACAGCGAGGAGAGACGGGGAAAGATGACGAATGAAACTGAAGGGTCATCGTCAGGACTTGCTGAAATTAGTGTCAGAAGAATCACGTTAAGCTGTTGATACAGTCCCTAATAGGTTTTGATCTTAAATATAAGAAGACACACAAACAGCTGAAAATGAAGAGAAATGAGACCCAAGTTTAAAAAAAAGGGCCGAGCAGAAGACAGAGGCTATATATATATATATATATATATATGTGTGTGTGTGTGTGTGTGTGTGTGTGTGTGTGTGTGTGTGTCTGTGTGTGTGTGTGTGTGTGTGTGTATATATGTATATATAGTAGGGTATTCTGGGGAAGGGTTGACTTAGCAGCTGTTTAAACACCACAGCAGCTCATGGTTTATTGTGTGTGTGTGTGCGTCAGTATTAATAGCATATACACAGCTAAGCACATTAAGAAATGTAAACAAAAGAAAATATATTATCCTAATTCCCAGTTAAGATATGAAAAAGAACTAAAATAGCTATAATACATACTTCAGAGAGAGATTTTGTGTAAAACCAAGTGACAGAACCGCGTGAGGGACCGCAGTTTCTACTAAATCCAGAAGAAAGACACTAAATATACAGAGCGGGGACAGTTATAGTCATTACTGATTGTTTTGGTTGGTAACGTGAAATTTGTATTTCAATTTTGCCTGTCTCTTTCACAGATGTAATACATTTGTTATCCTGCTGAAAACTAGGCTTTCTCAATACCTTAGGGTTATTCAAACTTGCTTTTCTGAACAAAAAGAAAATCCATATTTTGCAACTCACGTGGTGAAAATGTATTTAATGAGAGTAATTAATTATGACAAGTCAGTGGAAGAGATGCAAATACTTTAAGTGGCAGAAACGAGACATTTTCTAACGACAAATATTTGGTTTTATGTTGAATTTTGTTCTATTTCATTGTGAAAACTTGCAAGCATCTCATCTAAAATGATCCAAAACGCTCAAACAACACTGAAACAACCACAAACCAAGGCCCTGTTTACACAACAATGTTGTGAAAACAACGTCTGTTTACATGGAAATGGAAGAAACTATGAACATTATGTAGTTTTCATGTTAGGCCACTAGTGGGTGCTGATGCTTGCTTTCTAATGAAACCACACACACACACATGCAGCGGAGAACAAAACATTATAAACATTAACGATGAGAGTACACAGAAATTCATATGGACACGCAACGGTACCAATTTTTGGTACTTTTTTGTGTGTGTTTATGTGGTAATAAATGTTCATTCGTTTAATAATCAAATCTTATAGGGTTAGGGTTAGGGTTGATTTCTCAATATGTAAACTTTAACAAATATATCAAAAGAAAATCCAACTGCTTGTATTGTATTATCGCAGTTGTTTCTTCAACATGAAAACCCTTAACTACAACCACACAGTGTTTTTTCTTAATAATACACAAATTAAAACCCCGCTGCAGTAACTCCTATTCCTTTCCCTGCAGGAAACATTGTGTGATGAAGCTCCATGGAGGCCAAATGTGTTTAAAACAAATGAGAAATCTCTTCAGCCTGGAGAAAAATCCGTTTCCGCAGAAGAGTTGGGTCATTCCACCTCAATAGCTGTTTTCAAAAAGTTGCGTTTTCTGTGGCTCCGAGCGCCGTTGTCGTGTAAATAGTCGCCCCAACGCGCAATAGATCGTTTTCCTTTCTACTCGAAAACACCGTCGCTTTAATGGGGCCTAAGATCAGGGAACTCTGAACTCAAACTTTTCTTTTGTTTCCATCTCGCCTGGTTTTAACTCGTTCTCTGATTTTATCTTCTTTATCCAGAACCCGACAGGATTCTCATGCCACCCCCTTGATCCCCGTCTTTGTCTTAAACCCACGTGTTTAGATTCATGTTTTGATTCTCGTCTGTCGCTGTGACTCTATGAACGTGTTGACTGTTTGAAGTATACAAACTTAACGTATATTGAACGTTATCGCCACTTCAGCAGTTTTAAAATGCTTTGCACTCTAAACTGCAAGGTGCTCGACTTCCACCGACTTCAGCATCTTGCCCAGACACACTAAAACATGACTGAGTCCAAAACTGAGGTACAGAATAGAAGTAATCAGATTAAACTGGACAGGTGTCAGTGAAAGTACAAGAGAAAACTTGTTCCAGTACGATTCAGAAGCAGGTCGTGCTTGTGGGATGGTTTTTACAGCTGTCCAAAAGAGCTTATTGAAGAATTGGATTTAGTGTATTTGTGTTTGGTTAGTCATGCATTAGCTCTGGTCAGCACTGTTTTTCATTTCCTTCCACTGGTGCAGTTCAAGCTTCTGGGCGAATGTTATTCCAACGCTTGTGAATTCACAGGATTAGAGTCATCATATCTTCTGGTAAGAGTTTGCTCATCTTCCTCTGTTTTGTGTTCTCCCCCCCCCCCCCCCCCTCCTTCTCTCTCTCTCTCTCTCTCTCTCTCTCTCTCTCTCTCTCTCTCTCTCTGTTCCTCCTGGAACTCCTCTCT
The DNA here is from genome assembly GCF_963383615.2 of Lipophrys pholis. Classification (NCBI taxonomy): domain Eukaryota; kingdom Metazoa; phylum Chordata; class Actinopteri; order Blenniiformes; family Blenniidae; genus Lipophrys; species Lipophrys pholis. The sequence goes on along the minus strand of NC_137639.1, from coordinate 6,943,137 downwards.
CCTGAGAGCCACCTGATGGTTTAGACAGAAGGTGAGCTCAAAGAGACGGGAAGCGTCCCGTCCCAAGAATGTCGTCCGACCGTTGCCATACCATGTTTCTTACACACACACACACACACACACACACACACGCACGCACGCACGCACGCACGCACGCACGCACACACCCACACACACCTTCGCGTGGACATTCCAGCGACGCTCTCGGTTCTTTAAACTTTCACCTTGACGCTCATCCAAACCACTATATGACTGAACTTTTGCTCCTGTGCTGAATCGAAAACCGCAACAAGTGGCAGAACATAACGTATGCACACACACACACACACACACACACACACACACACACACACACACACACACACACACACGCACACACACACACACACACACACACACACACACACACACACACACACACACACACGCACACACACACACACACACACACGCATACGCACACACACACACACACACACACACACAGCAACATTAAAAAACAGCCATGTTGTGCACATCACTTTCATCCAGCTGGAAAACCGTTCAGATGTTGTAATACTGCACATCGAGCAGGCAGAAGATGGCCATCTTTATTCGAGGTAAGCTACCGTACTTTTGAATAAGCATGACCAAATAATATCCAGAGAGGAGCAGCGATTCATGACAAATTGCTAATGAGTCCAGGAAAGTAGGTGCAAAAAATCTGATTCATTCCAAAGTCTCCAGTTGAGCTCCTGCTTCTTACAACATCTGTGATAAAATGACCCTCTCTTTATCATGTCTGTTATGTGCAGATGTCAAAAAGCACTAAAGAATTGTTGGTCAAAAAAGATACTAGATACTTTAAACCGAATTTAGTTATATCGTCCAAGGCAGAAATTCAGTTCATTTTCCTGCGTAAAACATAAACCGCAGCGTTCAGAGGGACAATAAAGACTAGAAAATTGACACGTTCAGCAAAAATTCTCCTTGTTTAATGATAAACTTAAATACAGATGAAGCGGTTTGAATTGAAATTGAAATTATGGAGAAACTCAGTAGCGGCGTGTCATTTTAAAAGGAGTGGAGTTATTTACATGGTTTAAGTACATGTAATGTTATGTACTTAAAGAAATATTCATGAATGTGAATGTTTGTCGTTCCTTACTATCACCCAGATTCTGTTTTGTTTTTTTAAACTGTTAAACATTAAACTCAGTGTTTAATTCAGGGATGAACATTGTGAGATTCACAATAATTTCATCCTCACAGGTTCAAATTGCGATTCTCCAATATTGATATATGAGAATAATAGCATCTAATCATGACATTCTCAGTTAATTTTTGTTGTTTATTACTAATATTTACAGCTCATATCGGCATGAAATGTGGCTAAAATAACTTTACTCCTTCTATAACCTGTGAAACTCATAATGTTTTTTTTAAAGAAATCTGTTCATGGGCCATGGAGACTGGGACCCGGGGCTGCATGTGGTCTGCGAGCCATGTCTGATGTAGTTGCTCAGATGTGCTGTGATAGTAGCAGCTACGAGGCTGCAGCAAGTTCCAACTCTCTGGAGACGTCAGTCAAGGACGTCTATCAGGCTCCATCTGGAAACCGCAAAAGTTTTATGAAGCTTTGTTCACATATGCTGAAATACTCCTCAAGGTCTTACAGGGTTTAGTTTGAGATGGGTGAAGGTCAGCTCACCTTCAATTGGCTCGCTGTCCTCTAAACTTAACTCTTTATCAGCAGCGTGACTGCGTATGGTCACTTCTGCTTTTGGTTTTGTTTCTTTAACACCTGATGTCTTTTTATTTCACATTTCCTTCAGCAGGTGGGTGAGTTGAGAAGCCGTTCTCACTAAGAATGACTCGCTGGAAAAAAGAAAAACCGCAAGGAGACACAACAACAAACAAACTGAACAAATATAGGAATAAAAACCGTCGCAATCCTAAAAGAAAGAGAGTAGCATGGTGTTTACAGTGACATATGTATCAAGAAAGAAAATGAAGTGCAGTGATCCTTCATTTTTGGTTGGATGATATTCGTGGAATAAATGCAGGAGGTTTGAAGGCGAGTTTTGCCATGAATGAACTGAAGGCAGTGAGTTTGTTTGTCCAGTTAATCAGGAAATACAGGCGGGTGTTGAAGAGCTCCAGTCGTGAAGCAGAAACCAGCACAACGCATAACATCCAGCTTGTGAAGAGGAGTGTTTGAGGCTCTAAATATGAAAATAATGAGTTTCGAGGAGTGAGGTTAACAAATTCCCTGTTAAAGCGGAACATAACTGCTGGCTTGAAGTGACTTCTTTTGACTCCCGGTCCAGTTCTTGGCTCCGGCAGCCATATTGTGGTTTGTACAATGGAGAGATGATTGTTTACACCTGTGTGTTATCATGTATTATGCAGCTTACTTTAAATTCCTCTGCATATATGTTTTAGATACGTTCATTGTTCGCTGTATATGAGTGAATGATTGCCCATCAGAGGGTTGTGTTTTTTTTTTTTTTTTTAATGTATCAGGATCATTGCAGGAGCAACTCAGCTGAAATTGAGAACAATTTCATTGCACAATAGCTTGTTTGCTCCCACAGCAGAAGTGGAGCCAGAGTACAGCAAGGTTAAAGCTGGCACCGTCCCACACACCGCGAGGCTGATTGTGGAGTTACTGCAGGCCGCCTGTCTCTCCGATACACGACCACGCCGCAAGGAAAAGCTTCACAGCGTCGCCTCGGAGCCAGCAGTGTTTGTACGAAGCTGCCAAATCCAGGTTGAGCATTTCAGATCAGATTAACAGACATCCTACCGCTGCCTCCAAGGGAAACAAATCTCCGCTGTGATGAGGTGACACTTCCAGTCCCTCGGTGCCGGGCCAAAGAAAACATGGCAGGATGGGAGAAGTGGGAGAGGAAGTGGAGGAGAGATATCCAGTGGAGAGATGGGCAGTGGGGAAGGTGGAGGAGTGAAGAGGGCAGACGTGTGGATTGGCTGATCAGTCTGTCGGTTGTGAACAAGCCGTTGACAAACTGGACAGTGTGAAGTTTCCCACCTCGGAGTGGGAAAAATACATCTGAATGCCGTGAAACGGCAGGATTGATTTCTGTAATATGTTGCGTAACGATTTATTAAGGTTATTTAAATGTGGTCTGATAAGAAGCGCTCACTAACAGCATGATTACTACAAGTCAACCTTCAAATTGCATTTATTGAAATACTACACATCAGAAAGTCAGTGTAAAGCACCCTGCCGTGTTGAAAAGCATTATAGTGCACAAAATCACAACTCACTTCTCTTTTAATCTTTAAAATCCTTTCAATTCAAAGTTTATTTAAAAGTGTCTCCAAGGCAGAATAGAAAGATGAATCGGTTAATAAAAATAAGAGAGAGTCCAAAGAGAGTAACATAGGAGATGGCCTCAATGAAGAAATGGACAGAATTCAAGCTGAATTCATCTTTTGTGGTGAAAAACTGAAGTGGATCCAGACCACCGAACACCCCGAGACAGAGTGGAAACCCAAAGAGTTTATCTTCAGAGAACAGGAAGTCCCATTACAGAATGTAGTAATAAACAGTATTTTTCACATACAGTGTGTTATGAAGTGCGTTCAACTTTTTGTTTTAGAATTGCTCCGGGGTGTGGTGGAGGGTCGCCGAGGTTTACAATGTCAAGAACTTGGTTCCCTCAAGAAAATGATCGGCTATGCTCCACTACCACTGTATTATTTATATACGTGTAAAAACCTGCTCTTGTGTATGTTTTGCTCGAGTACAGTTTTTCATAGTTTAGTTATTAACTCTTTTATTTTGGTTAACCGGCGTGGTGGAGCAGTGCCTCGTGCATTCGCCTCACAGCGAGAAGGTCAAGGGTCCAAACATCAAACCAGGTCTTCCTGTGTGGAGTTTGGATGTTGTGCCTGTGTGTGTGTGTGTGTGTGTGTGTGGGGGGGGGGGGGGTTCTCCCACAGTCCAAAAACATGCATGTGATGTGTGTTGATGACCTTAGATTGACCCGATGTGTAAGTGTGAGACTCCTGCCTTCCACCATAGTAAATGATGGATTTCTCAACATATACTAGTATTAAACACAGTAATATTGAAGAACTGTCAGGTATTGAACATTCATGTCATCTAGAATGAAAATCTTCTCATATTATTCACATGATATGACAAAAGCACTCGACGGACCATTAATCTGTGTGTGCTTATGGAGAACTTTACTTTAGGAAATAAAATCAGGACTTTCTTTTATCCAGAGCGTGTTGTAAAATAAAATGTAGACTTAAAGATAGCACATAAGGGGACCTGGAAGAATTAACATATGAATTGCAATTAAATGTTTTGGTTCTGTTTGTTTTCTGACTCTGTTCAGTTTGGGATTTTTTTTCCACATGATGTTTGTTGTCAGCTCATTCGCTTGTTTCGGCGCTCAGATCCTCTGAGGGTCAAACACAGGTATATGATCTTCACAGAGGAGAATTTTTCGCTTTCCCATGTGGATTTGCTCAACCTGAGCTCAGATCTGATCCAGCAGCCCTTTTCAGCTTAAAGCGGTCTCTCCTACACTTGGGCCTGAGCTGCCGTCTGCTGCCGGGAAGATAGGAATATTCTGGGAACGCAGAAGCTCCGAGCGCACGCTACATCAAGTAGCACCGAGGATTCGAGCCTGACGATAGGTTTCTGTATTTCATCCCCGATACTTCCTTCCCTTTTCTTTCTTTCTAGCCACTGGCAGATATGCCACAAAACAGAATAGTTCTAATGAGTCCTTTACCGTGGGCTAAAACCAGAACCTCCATCCAGACTGTGGTTTACTGATGCTAAGCAGCTCTTGGCATGAGCGTAACCCTGCGATTAGTGCCCTTTTAAACACTTATAATTCACAGCTTATGAAAATATTATCAGAGAGAGCGAGCGCTTTTGCCTGAGGGGGTGAGGAGGTTGTTTTAATGGCACCGTGGGCTCAGTGTGTTGAACTGTTCAGGCTTCACAACATTAGAGTTGTCTTAAATCACTTTCAGTGGGCTGCAAGTGGGAGGAAAAACCGTACGAGATATAATCATATGTGCAGTAATGTAAACGTGAAAATTAGGCATAATGCTCCGGCTATTAAAGCCCCAACATGGCTGCAACATGTGGAAATTATTTTCAGATCTCAGCATGACAAATGGTTTGTTTTTCCAGAGTTGTGTATGAGGGAAGGCCTGATTTCTCATATGCTCACATCCGCACACGCACACACACACACACACACACACACACACACACACACACACACACACACACACACACACACACACACACACACACACCTCGGCTCAGACCGAAATTTCCTGTTAACGATTAGTAGGAGGTGTATATGAAAGATTTGTCATTTGGCTGGTGGCTCGGTTCAGCTGACAGTTTACACAGGGAAGTTTAAATAGCCGGTCCTGCTGCACAGGTGCTGTCGTCTCGCAGGATATAATCTACGATGTGTTGAGGGCAGAGCGGGAACAGATGGATCCATGACACCGGGCTGAACGTGCTGCACCGTCTTCTTTCTCCTTCAGGCCCGAGCCGAATGGCTCCTGCAACGTTCACATGATGTTTGAAGTGAAAGCGTTTTCGTTTCAGAAACAAATCCAGAAAATGATGTCGTTTTTCATGTAGCGCCACTAGTGGGGGCTGTTTGTTGTTTTTGTAATGAAACCACACACACACACATGCACATTGTGTTTTCACTTGAAAACGTTGTCATGTAAACAGGACCGTCACGTATTAAAGCGCGTTTCCACCTCCGGCAGCTTTACACTGAGTCACATTCACCCATTCACACACCAACGTGACAGCCGCCTTGCAAAGTGCTCCATCACCATTGGGATCCTCCTCGACGGGTGGACACGCCGAGATGATGGATCAAACCATCGACGTCACAAGGAATGAGCCACAGTCTCCCTAAAACTTGTAGAATTTATTTGTAATGATTGTTTGAGTAACAAGATTGCAAACCTATTCTATGTGTCGTCTGTGACCTCCGTTTCTATTTTGTTTGATACTTAGATTAATTGCACATGGAGGCATGTTTGAAGCATGAGGAAAGTCATTTCAACCAGATATCAAATGTAAAGACAGGAATCATTATTTATTGAGGGATTTTTTTTCCCTCACTCGACTATTTAATCAAGGGGTCTAAAAATACTTTTTATTTAAGGGGCCACATTCCATCTAGAGTGGACCAGACAGGTGGAATACTGCCATAATAACTGTTTAATTTAAACTTTGGTTGTTTCTTTGTTGGGACACATAGTATACATGATGAAAATATCTCTATTTCAACAAAAGACAAACAGTTACTATGGGAAATTACATTTTATATGTATATATGTATATGAATACATTTTATTGAAACCTTCTGGTGCAAAAAAACAGTGGAATGTTTTTAAAAACTTATCTTATGGTTGTTTTTACAAACTCAGCCTGACAGCATGGCGTTTAGGCAGGTTTAATAGCAGCTTGCTTTCATGGCAACATCCCCCGATATCTCACCTCGGGTCTCGGTGCTGTGTTGTGTCCACTGCTCTCAGAGATGTGTTTAATAAAAATGCAATATTTTCTTTTACAGTGGTAAAATGTGGCCTGCCGGATTAGAGCCACTTGTGGGCCAGTTTTGGCCCGCCGGCCTTATGCTTGACACCCCAATCTGAATATATAAAATAACAGTGACAGTTGCAAAGTGTTTTCCATCATGTTTCCGTGTGTGTTATTCATATTCAGAGTCCATCCTTCTCTCCTCTCAGACTCAAAGCTTTATTTTTGGACATTAAATACACACACCTTTCAATTATTATACATTTCTAAAGCTCAGTTTTATATTTTCTGACTTGTGATTTCATCTTGCATATTCATTACTTTTGTGTTTAATATTCCACCTTAACATGAATGGAGACGCCGTTGACCTTCATCACTGAACTATTATAAAGGGAATTGCGCCACCTAGTGCACATATTCCGACATGTACTGTAAAGAAATGGGATTTAATCTTTCCCCCCTCTTTTTTGAAAGACACTTCAATTGTACATCTATGGACAAGGCCATGTCCAGGGAACACTATGAAAGAATACTTTGAATAAGTAGTTCTTACATACATATGTTCCATGTGTACATATGTTGAATATGTATTAAAGAACATTTTGGACCCTGATACATAAACATTTTTACAAATACACACAGCGTGTGTGATTTGTGATGTATTGTATTGTTTCTGTATGCCTGTCCAGATGAGAGTAGGCTTGTGGAAGTTAGTCCTCCAAAGCTTTCCAACATATGATGATCATTTAGTGGTGGTGGTATGGGGGTTATCTGCTGGGGTAGTAGAGGACGACCCTGTTGGAGTCGATCAAAACATGATAATTAAGACTGAATCCATCAGGTTGGTGACCAATATTAAAAAATGTCATGATGACATTTACCATATTATTTGGACTCACAGGGTAAACGTCAGAAATAGACTCAACGTTTCTGGTGTCTCGGTTTAATATTCAAAATTAGTACAAGCCGTATTATACACGCTGTTGAGCATTCTTGATGCTTTCATAAGAAAATATGACACATTCATGGTCAGTTTTGGACTCAAAATTAAAATTCCCCTGTCAAAACAATAAACTAAATATAATATGTATTTCACCTAATTTGTATTTATGGGTTATTACTGTAAAAGACAACACTTATTTTAAGTTAACTCAAATATAAAAATGTCTAGCATTTATTTTGGTATGGGCTGGACAAATAAATCAAGTTTATTTGATTCAATTCAATTCAACTTTATGCATGTAGCACCAAATACAACACATTTTTAACAGAGAGAAACGTAACAAATCCAACAAAGCCACATGAGCAAGTGTGAGCGGCGGTGGAAAGGAAAAACTCTGTCCAACAGGAAGAAAGCTTTGCAGAAACCAGACTCAGAGGTGGCGGCTTTCTGCTGGGGACAGAGGAGAGGAAAGAACAGGATAGACAGACAATTAATTTAGTTTTATTTCATCAATATGGAAAAAAATACTTGGGCTGTCTTGAAGAACTTACATCGAGTTCAGGTGTTTGTTTGTTTCTCAGACTTAAATTAAATTCAGTTCATGCAATGAGCTTTTTGTTAACATTAACATAAACATTACATTAACAGTAACATTTTCTTTTTTTTTACATTTTTACTGAGAATCAACTCATGGCTTTGATAATCAATTATGAAACGCTGGATCTCTTGTAGGCTGCTTCCTACATTCTCTGGTGCACACACATGCAATTTAATAATACAATTTGATACAGAAAGATAATTATAACTATTAAATATTGGAAAAGGGGTAGCATTTGATGTTTACTTCTTCCTACCTCTTTTCAGTCATGTTAGTTTCAGTTTGCTGCTGTCAATTATTCACACCATCAGTCGTGTGTCTCACTGGGCTGCGTGTTGCTGCAGTGCGATGGACTCTGCAGGCTGGATCCTTCTGGGAGGAGTTTGCTTGTTCTTTCAGTGCCGTTTCCTGCAGGTGTGAGTGTCCTATTACTCACCTGGGATCAGCTCTGGCCTCCTGCGACCGTTACACTGCTGTTTTTATTGTTTCCATCTCATACCTTCAGTCGGTGCATGTCAATAAACATTGGAAACAGGCAAGGTGAGGTTTTTCAAGTTTTATTTCTTTGTCTCAAAGCTCTTAAGCAGAGTTACAGTAGGTCTGCCTCTCAGCTTCCTCCTTCCACAGATGATTTAGCCTTTAAAACACACCAACAGGGAGATGGATACAGTAGTTACCATAGTACTGAGCCAGAACGACACATCTAAAGTGGCAGTGGGAGGTGGAGAGGGGGGCACACGGACACAAATACTTTCACCGGCCGCTTGTGTGTGTGTGTGTGTGTGTGTGTGTGTGTGTGTGTGTGTGTGTGTGTGTGTGTGTGTGTGTGTGTGTGTGTGTGTGTGTGTGTGTGTGTGTGTGTGTGTGTGTGTGTGTGTGTGTGTGTGTCCAGAAACACTGAGTTATGAAACACGTTGGGTAAACCAGTGGCTCTGAATTGTCTGTGAATGTGGGCATGAATTGATGTGTTTTTCAGCGTCGTGTATTCAGGATAATATGGTGTGAATAGAAGAAGGTTAGATAAACTAATGATTATTAGTTATAAATACAATTGTTGAATGTGTGACCACTTGGAAGAAGAAAAAAAAATAAAGGGTTTAAACTTCCTACCGCCATTGGATCAATTATAGCTTGTGGCTTTTAAAATCATCACACTAAAGCTTGGAATCGGAAAACTGGCTGATCTGAGCTCCACACTTCTCTTCCAAACTCTAGAGTTTCTTCTCCAGAGTCTGAACCGTCCATAATCCCATTAAGCTCTGATACCCTCCTCCTCCATCACCCTCCATCACCCTCCATCACCCCCTTCATTCCAGCAAAGACAATCCTCATGTTATATACATTTGTGTACACACAAATAATAGCAAGCAATAATTAATTTTAATCAAGATTACTCAAGATTTTCTGTCTTAGATACAAAATCACTTTGACAGTAAACTTTACTTAAGACTACCTTTGTATCTACTTACAAAACCCAAGTAAAAAATGCTTGATTTTCAGGATTATTTAACTCTGTTTTCTTTACTTCCTTTGGAGTGATATCTAAGTAATATTTACATTATATTTACGTTTTCATCTATCCCACTATTCTAATATGAATATATGGTCATTTTAACATGGTCAGTTAACGACCATTTTAAAACAAGGGCAGGACCGAGGCCTTCCTCAGCTGCAGTTCCTCTGACGATGAGGATCTTGAGGACGCAATGAGTAGAGTCTTCTTCACCTGCATCCTGAGTCTTCTTCACCTGCATCCTGTCAAAAACATGTGATTTCGTGCTCAGGTGTCAATATTAGACATTTTCTCTGTGTAACTTTAGTTCCTTAATGTGCAGGAATTAATTCATGATGTTAAAACAGCCTATACACACACAGAGACACACAGTACAGGTTCAATGCTAAGTAAGTTTTTAGGTAACTTTGGATTTTAGTTTATTCACTATTGAGAATGAAACCAATGATTTACTTTTCACATCATCGTCTGTTTCAACCCAGGTTTGTGCTTTAATATAAGCGTACAATTAGATCATAGTTATGTAGCGCCGCATTATGTAATAAGCTTTGCTGCATTTTATAATAACTTGTTACATATTGCAACAGTTCTTACAAAATGCGGGTGTGTCGAGCAGCATCATGTCATAAAAGGGCAATATTACCCGGGTATTTGAAAAAACAATGATATTTCTCTATGTTTGGGCACATTTACACATAAATGCAGCTACGACTCTCCACAACCGATGATTCCTGAAAACTCCAGCCACACTGGAGGTCTGGATAAACTCTGTGTCTCCGGTTGCATCTAAAGGAGGGAGGTGGATATTTACGTCACAATTCGTGACATCGTGTTTTTTTCCAGGATTCTGATTGGTTGCCATGGCTTCAAGCTTCTCGCCTACTGCCCCCTACAGGTTAGGCTGCTCATAGCAGCACTGAACCAGGTTTATATGCGGTCCGTGTAAATGAAGGTTCTTTTTTAAACATAGAGAGGGAAATATAAGTTTTTTAAAAACCCGGCTGCATGTAAACGTGGCCTCTGGATTTTCTTTGGAAATAAATGTGTCTTAAGCGGAGCTCACCATTACATCAGAAAACACGTGTAAAAAAAACTGCCAATTGTGAAACTGCTCGACTCGTAATGGGCGAGTTGTCTGTATTTTCAGGTGAAAACTGATTTTCAATAACAAATATCTTTGAACGTATTGACAAATCTTTTATGTACAAATTCTAATACAGATGAGCAGATAAAATTTTTTACACATTTAAATATCTAATTACAGACAAAGAAATTACAAGACGACTTTTGCAGATTCAGGTTCACATTGACAAATTCTTCTACACAAGGACAACTCTGACTTTGGACAGACAGATGGAACTGTCCACACGCATTGACAAAACGTTTTGCTACAATAATGCCCCCGTACCTGACGTTGTTCTCATGTTTCTTGTCTTACAGTTGCAGCTTCTCAGTTCTACGTCATCGAGAACCCTGGGGGAGACGGCCTCTCTGAGATGACGACATCCCCGTCGTCATCCTCGACGATGAAGAGGAGGAACATGATTTCCTGATTCTACCTCTTGGAGACTCCGAGGCAGAGGAGGAGGAGGAGGAGGAGGAGGAGGAGGAGGCAGAGGAGGAGGAGGAGGAGGAGGAGTTCCCGGACTGAGAGTCGGATGAGGAGCCGGTGGGGCTCAATGGGCAGGGAGAGGACTCCGGTTATGAAAGCATGACTGAGGACGAGGAGAAATCTCCTGGAAGGCTGGAACTTTGCTCCCCCTCCCCCTCCTGTCCCCCTCCTGTCCCTCAGCAGCCCCCTGTGCCGAGCCCCCAGGTGGCTGTTCAGCTTCAGGAGCCTCCTGAGCAGCACCGAGCTGAACAAGCCTGCACTCCTGACTCAGCAGGCCTCAGCACCAAGAGGAGTCGTGAAGAGAGCCCAGAGCCTCAGGACAGAACCAAGAGAGCCAGGTGGACGTTTGACCATGATGATGAAAGTCCGTCCACTTCGGCTCCATGACCACCAGCAGTGAGGACGAGCCCTCCACGTCCTCCTCCCAAGGCATTCTCTTCCTGAGACTGCCACATGGGTTTCAGTGTCCCTTAGGGACGGACGACTCAGACTGAGAGTCTGAAGGACTGAAACCCAAATCATTTCACCCAAAGACGATTTTACATTTAACACACCTGAGAACCTCACAGGTCAGAACTGCACTAAATCTCAGCAGAGGACTGAAGATCTGTTGAACTCATGAAATCTTTATAACAAAATAAAAGTGAACTAGTAAATAGTGTGTTTGTATGTTTGATTCCACACACGTATCACCAACTAGCCCTCCAACTCAAACGACCACATTGGTCATTTTTTTGAGCTCCAAAATAAGAGCTCTCAGGATGAGGAGTGCCAGAGAAAACTAATGGCTGAAAAAAGAGCAGTATTCACAATAACATATGTATAATATATCTACTTGACTAATAACATGGAATTGTTATTATAGAATTATTATAACATTAATCCAACTTTTTCTTAAAGGTAAGGCTTATATAAAGTTTGTTTTCAAAATGAAAGTGGAGAATCACATTGCAGGCTGATCCAACGTCAGTGGAAATTCCTCCAGACGAGTCAAAGTGAGGCTCAGGAGTGTGTGTGGCCTCCTCCTGCCTGTGCCTCCTGCAGTACAGCCTCAATCCACACGACTTTTTACGGACGCTGACAATTGGGGAAGAGTACGGTGACCTTGACTCTGAAATCCACCCACGGTTCAACAGATCTTGGAGATACTCTTTCACCTCTTAGTGCAGGGGCTTTGGCACTGATGTGTAAGTTTTTCGAACAGGAGTGGTGTCATCCAATGTGATGTGCATGCTTAGGGTGGGGATGCATCTCACATCGTTACCATCGTAAGCAAAAGCCTGACACTCGTCTCTTCACAGCCGTCTCACAACTTGCTGCTGGTCATCAGTGAGGTGGTCTAACTTAACTGGTGGGTCTCATTGGGGGGGGGGGGGGGGGGGGGGGGGGCTTGTGGCTGTGCTGTGAGTGGCTTGTTACCTCATTGAACTGGACCAGATGTTGCACAGTCTTTAGCTCAGGTGGCTCTGGTGGCTTGTCAGTGGACCCTGCTGTGACAGGATATGCTGCTTTCATTTCCTCCAGGTGGCCCAGGACTGTGCGAGGGATTAAGGTGATGTCCATCTTGCAGGTATTAGCAATTGAGACTGGGATGCGTGCAAACCTTGCCTCACTGAAAGTGACCAGCCCCTCCTGGGTGACCAGACCCTCAGGCAGCTGCAATGATTCACCTGGAACAAAAAACAGGCTCTCTCCGACAAAGTGAGCACCAACATGTGCATGAACAAATGTAGAATTTATCTGCTCAGCCATTAGACGTATTCCCTTCTTTCCTGTCTGCACTGTCCCCACACGTTGATATGGGTCTGGTGTCTGGAGTAACTTTAGCATGGAATTAACTGTGCTTTCAGTCACTGAGAAAAAGTTACCGATTTTCTGAATGTTTTGTGATTTCGGCTGTCGCTTGCCCCAGTTTCTTACTACTTCCTCAATCACATTGAATCCAATAATGGGTTGTTCTGCAACATTGGGGTCACTGGATACCAATAAAGGGACTAGGAGTGTCTTTTCATTGTAGTTGTCACAGTCCAAATAAAACTCTCTCTCGATCCATCCATCAGATGGTATTTCACTCCCATTAGCAGCAACTGCTACCAGTGGTTCTGTCTCCAAAAGCTCAGAAAGAGGCTTGGCAGTGCTCTGTGGGAGGTGCCGTTTACGCCATTCATTGTTGATGAGACTTGCCTGAGCTCCAGTGTCCCATAGAGCCTCAACTGGGATGTTGTCTCAGTGACTTGGGACCTGGAGGATGGGTGAGCTACTGAGGGTCCCGGCTCAGCAGCCCTCTTTCGTTTCCCTGAGTAAACCTGTTCTGCCTGCAGCTACGAGAGAGATGTCCTTCCTGTCCACAGCGATAGCAGTGTTTACACGTGTCACCCACCCGAGCCTCTCTGCACACCTGGCATCCTCTTGCCCATCTTGCTGCTGGTGGTGTCTGGATTGCTGTATTGGGCCTCGATTTTGTTGCTTCTAATGTTCCACTGAACATTTTCTTCACTTCCAAAACATCAGCCTTGAGACCCTCAATCAGTTTCGCCACCTCTGGATCTGAACTCCTATTCTCCCCTTGTTTTTTCTTTGTGTGGGCTCCCACATCCTTTATTGCTGCTATTTCTTCATTGGTATCTGTTGCACTGTTCAGCGGGAGTTGTTTGTCATTGTGGAGCAGTTCTGTGTGTATCTCATTTACTCGAGGTGGTCTGGCTGCTGTGTTTCTCCGAAGCTTGTTTTGGCGCTCTAACTCAAGACTGGCAGTCTCATTTATCTTTTCAATGAGAACTTCATCTGTGACTTTGGGATTGCTAAGGTGAGGTTTTATCTGAAATTTCACTGCCTCACTAAGTAAACCAGTCTCTAATGAGCGCAGGAACTTGCGTTGCATTAAATCCGAGCTGAACTGTTCCTCGGCGGTGTCATCACCAGACTTCCAGAGCAGTTTTTCTCTGAGCTCTATTGCCCTGAAGAGAAAGTCTTGAGGTGATTCTCTGGGATCTTGGGATACGTTCATCAGTCTATGGAGCGGGTCGGATGATGAGTCCACTTTATAAAGTCATCACAGTATGGTTCTTAATGTTGGAAGTGTGAGGTCTCGTTTGACTTCCAGCAGATCTCGAAGGTGAAGGCCAGGGCTTACTGCTTTAATCACAGCTTCAATGATTTCTGTCTCTGAGTAGTCCTTTAGCCCAAACTCTGCTGCGTGTCCGGCTGACTTTCTCTGTTGTTTGCCAGGATAACACTTGTAGAACTAAATACACTCATAACCACACTTCAATTATAACTACCGAACACATAAAACCAATTACTCAATGCAAAACAATAAACACAACTTAACCCTTATGATGACTTACATGCACCCAACGTAGTACAATCAATATACCTGAAAACAAATAAACTACTATTACTGCAGGCCTATGGGCTAACATTAGCTTCCGGTGCTAGCGGCAGTTAGCTTCCCTCTTTTTCCACATCTACCCTCCTGTAACCATGGAATATGACACGGAAAATTAACGATACTTGCAACGAAATATAAAAAGTGCTTGTGTACCTCACTCACCTGCAAAGACAGAAGAAACAGACAATTGTTCAGTATTTGGTCACTCCTTTACAAAACCACAAAACCCTACTGACAAAAGTGGGTATCGCCCCAAAAATACCCAAACAAAACAGGTGAGACGCCTTTTAAATTATATTAATCAGAAAAATAATGATGGGGGACCAAACTAATCACAACAACTAACAATTCTGGACATTATATACACTATTGGACAGTCCAGGGTGCCACACATGCCTCCCCACACCTCCACTGACCCACCACCAAACCGCTCTTGCTGAAGGATGTTGATTCAGCAGAACGTTCTCCACTGCGTCTCCAGACTCTGTCACATCTGTCTCATGTTCTCAGTGTGAAGCTGCTCTCCTCTATGAAGATCACAGGGCGCCAGTGGTCAATCTGCCAATATTGTGTTCTCTGGCTAAAGCCAATGGCTCTGCACAGTGTTGGACTGTAAGAACAGCCCCCCCCCCCCCCTTGTGGACGTGAGCCCTCATAGCACCCTGGTGAAGTCTGTTTCTCACAGTTTGAGCAGAAATATGCACATTAGCGGCCTGTTGGGGGTCATCTTGCACAGCTCCTCCTGTTCCTTCTTGCCCTCCTACGTCCCCCTCCACCTCTCCTGGTGTCTCCTCCATGCTCTGGACACTGTGCTGGGAGACACAGCAAACCTTCGAGATGAGAACAGCGTAATGGTTTGTGGTCACCACCTGCAGAACCATTCCTTTATAGGAGTTGTCTTGCTAATTGCCTCTCATTTCCACATTGATTCACAAGTTGTGTTGCTTCCTAACTGGACAGGATGATTTCACAGCGGTGTGATATACTTGGAGTCACATTGTGTTGTTTAGTTTTTTGAACAGTGTATAAAGCATAGTTAAAAAGCAAAAATGGAACATTTCTAAACATTGCTGTTCATAAACTGCTTACAATACTAATAATTCAACTTGTATTTATGTACCCAGGTTTGTGTCAACTAGTTTTCAGCTGCATAAATGTGAAGTTTTGGAGAGGCATCCTATCCTCCTCCTGACCAGGAGAACCGCAGGATGGAAAGGATGCTCTCATGACCATGAAGAGACTTTATGAAAGTCTTCTTGATGCTAATGACTGAAACATGCACGTCGTTTTAGCATAACAATTCTTAGGTATACTAAAATGTACACCTGGGCACCCAAAAGTGAATCAATAAATAGCATTTAAAGAGATTAGTATTAAAATGGAAGTTGTTGTGGTGGAATTGTTTTATTTTGGTTCTTTGTTTTCTCACTGGATTTGATCCAGCCCACCTGTTTTTAAGACCTGCTCTTTGTAGCACAGGTTGTATTATTGTTGAGTTCCAGCAACGATACAACTCTTATCTGCAGGGGATTGATTTTAATTCTTCCAAATAGTATTTCATTAAAAAAAAAGTCCACTGAGCAGATAAGAGACAGAGGACTAACAAAAAGACAAAACTTTACCTCTTCTGTTCCCATTCACTGTTATGTCTCCCTCAATTTTTTTACACCTAAATTATATTCTAGCCGGTATATTTTACCGTGTGTAATTTCTATATCTTTTTAAAAAAGAAATATGAGAGAGGGAAATGCTGTTTCTGTTTTCTATATGTGTGAAAATGTACAGCAGAATTGACAAATAATGCAACTTTGAAGTCCTCGCTCCCATCTGTGTTAAAATCCTGTATGTCACTGTTTGTTCTGGGAGTTCCTGAGTTCCTCAGTGTGCGTGAGGATTTTTATGTTTCCTGTGTAATGCACTTTATTGAAAGTACACATAGTATATATGCTGTATATCCATGGTCTGGGTGGCAGTCTGAGCACTGTCACCCAGACCACATTGCACCGATTAAGAACCTTCCCTGCAGGTGGTGAGCCCACAGGAATATGCTGTGTATTATGACTCTAAAAAGCTTGTCTTGTAATACCACTTTGCACCACAAGAGGGTGCAGTGTGTCACAAAACATTTGACTGTTCACCCTGATGAGCATGTGCAGATTCTGATGGAAGACATTTCACAATGAGGAATAGTGACCACTCCTCCACCCAGTTCACTAAAGTGTCCGGACAGATTTAGATTTCAATCTTGAAAAAATAACATGCACATGCAGATGTTTAGTTTTTCATCCATCCATCTTCTATCCTTCTTATCCAGTTCAGGGTCGAGGGATGCTGAAGCCGATCCCAGCCTACTGTGGGCGGGGGCAGGGTGCACCCTGGACAGGTCACCAGGCTGTGGAGCAAATTTCAAGTATAATCTTGTAATAAACTGTTTGGGTTTGTTGAAAACGAAGCTGAGTAAGTTTCAGTTTGCTGCTGTAAATTATTCACACCATCAGTCGTGTGTCTCACTGGGCTGCGTGTTGCTGCAGTGCGATGGACTCTGCAGGCTGGATCCTTCTGGGAGGAGTTTGCTTGTTCTTTCAGTGCCGTTTCCTGCAGGTGTGAGTGTCCCATTACTCACCTGGTTTCAGCTCTGGCCTCCTGCGGCCGCTACACTGCTGTTTTTATTGTTTCCATCTCATACCTTCAGTCGGTGCATGTCAATAAACATTGGAAACAGGCAAGGTGAGGTTTTTCAAGTTTTATTTCTTTGTCTCAAAGCTCTTAAGCAGAGTTACAGTAGGTCTGCCTCTCAGCTTCCTCCTTCCACTGATGATTTAGCCTTTAAAACACACCAACAGGGAGATGGATACAGTAGTTACCATAGTACTGAGCCAGAACGACACATCTAAAGTGGCAGTGGGAGGTGGAGAGGGGGGCACACGGACACAAATACTTCGCCTCGACGGTTAAGGAAAGAAACGGATGAACTCAGAACACGCCAACACACGGCTGCTGCTGCCTACGAACACGTGTGATGCTATGACTTGGCTATGAGGGGGGGAATGTGTGTAAAAGAGGGGGTGGTCCCTTTCCTGACTCCCGTTCTGGACAGGAAGCTCCTACTCCTTGGAGTGCATGTACAGCAGCAGGTCAGCCACACGGTTGCTGTAGCCGTACTCGTTATCATACCTGCAGACGGAGGCAGAGGGAACAAGGACCCGTCATTGGTTTTTCAGCCACTTTAAAGTCATGACTCATCAGCTTTTACTTGTGGGACCCGAGAAAACTCACCAGGAAATGAGTTTGACAAAGTTGTCGTTGAGGGAGATGCCAGCGCCGGCATCAAAGATGGAGGAGTGGGTGTCGCCGATGAAGTCAGAGGACACCACCTGCACAACACCAAACACACCTCCAGTCAGGAAACACACACAGGTGATCACAGCCGCTAAATCTAAACGGCTCAGTATTCCTGGGGCAGAGGAGTCGAGGCGCCGGTTCAGTACCTGGTCCTCGGTGTAACCCAGGACTCCCTTCATGGGTCCGTGGGCGGCCTTCTTGACAGCCTCCTTGATCTCGGCGTAAGACGCAGGTTTGGACAGGCGGCATGTCAGGTCGACCACGGACACGTCGGCCACGGGCACCCTGAAGGCCATGCCGGTCAGCTTCCTGGAGAGATGGCCACAGAAGACATTACACCTCCGCACAGCTCTACAGAACCAGTTCACGGCTGAACGCCAGGCGAGCTTACCCGTTGAGCTCGGGGATGACCTTGCCCACGGCCTTGGCGGCGCCGGTGGAAGCGGGGATGATGTTCTGGGCGGCGCCGCGGCCGTCACGCCAGGCCTTAGCGCTGGGCCCATCCACTGTCTTCTGGGTGGCTGTGTATGCATGAACTGTAGTCTAGGAGGAGAAACTCAGGTTAGTACTGAACGTCTAACAGTACATCTACATTACGATGTCAACAACTCCTCAGAGTACAGGTACAGGTATCAGCAGCATCTTACCATGAGAGCCTCCTCAATCCCAAAGTTATCTTGGATGACTTTGGCCAGAGGAGCCAGGCAGTTGGTGGTACAGGAGGCATTGCTGTGCACACAAAGTAGAGTTTAGCTTGGTTACATTTAGGGACATTTCATACTTTGTCTTTGGTTTTAACTGCACGTGTGAAGGTTACCTGACGATGGTCATTGAGCTGGGGTCGTATTTGTCCTCGTTGACTCCCATCACGAACATGGGGGCGTCGGGGGAGGGGGCGGACACCACCACACGCGACGCACCGCCCTGAATGTGAGCCTGCGATTGGAAGAGACAAAACCCAGTTTAGAAGTTGATCAGCTTGTGTACAAGTCTCTACGCCTGCTCGTGCGTGTGTGTGTGTGTGTGTGTGTGTGTGTACATACGCCGGCCTTCTCCAAACTCAGGAACACTCCAGTGGACTCGACGATGTATTTGGCTCCGGCGGAGCCCCAGGGGATTTCAGCTGGATTTTTACTGTGGGGCGATGGAAAACAGAGATGATGAGTGGATCTTCAAAAGACTGCGAGCAAAAACAAGTGAGAGTGAAATCCTGCAAAGGGAGATGGCAGTTCAGAGAGACGGTGAAAAGTGATGCTGTGGTTTGATCTTGAAATTGGACTTCCTGTGGTTTCGAAATCAGAGTGTCGAACCGTTGACACCACAAAGTGCTGGGCTCAGTGACGGTTTGTCACCAGTCCTGCATTTTGAGGAGCTGAGAAACTATCAGCAACGTTTGAAAAGCATTAGCGGACACAAACAGTGAACGGGGGACGTCAGCAGCGGAGCTGCAGTTCACACATAATATATTAAACTCTGCTTTGACGTGAAAAACATAAAAAGCAGTTTTGCTGGGATGGTGGAAGTTTGCCTGTGTGCAGTTTAATGATGCCAACAGATTGAGAAACCTCTGCGCCACTTACGACTGGAAGACGGCGATCTCGTTGCCGTCGACGATGAGCTTGTTGCCCGATTGGCTGACCTCGCCATGGTAACGGCCATGAGTGGAGTCGTATTTGAACATATAGACCTGGAAGCACAGTGATGGTTAGGGTTGGAAAATGTTGCTGTGTTTCTGAAACGAAAACGCAAAAACGATGCGTTTTCACGTGAAACGTCACGTAAGAGGGGTTTAAGATGTATATAACCTACGCCAAGAAATGTCCTTAAACACATGGATGATGCACTCAATGTAATTTCTGCTGAATGTGCTGCTCAGACGTCATCGACCGCATTAAAAAAACAATCAGACAAACAAAAAAACCCTCTCAAAGTCAAGGGAAAACTCTTAATATACATTTTAGTTCTGTCATTTCGTGATATTCGCTCCTCCAGAAGATGAAGGTGGAACGCAGTCAGATCTTTAACCAATATAATAAATCCACAAACATGTTTAAGATTTATATGAATAAGCAAGTCGTCACAAAAACATTCGTCTATGAAATCACAAATATCTAGAATGATTCAGCTTTAAAATAAATGAATAGACAACATACTTCAAAATGACCAAATCTGCAAAGTTCACTTTATTGTCCTGAGTTACATTCAAGTATATTTTTATATCCATTAGCAGGGATTGACTCTGAGTTTGCTGGAAGTCTAATTATTTGGCTGAAGGAACTCCAGAGTCGTGTAACAAACAGAACAGCTCCATAAACCAGGGATACGCTGTCGTTCAATAAGTTTAAAAAGTCTCACCATGTACTGCACGTCAATGAAGGGGTCGTTGACGGCCACAACGTTGATGCCTTTCTGAAGGCAGGCCCTCAGGACCAGACGGCCAATACGGCCAAAACTGCAGAGACACACACACACACACACAGATTAAATATAGATGCTTTGGGAAACTTCCACAGGAAGTCAAACTACCCCTGGGGTCAGTAATTACTCCCATTTGGTACAAGAGAACGCCTCCATCACACTCTGATGATGCAGTTCTTAAAGCCACCTGAAGCAAATGCTTCCATACAGTGACGGAGGAGATGGAAAACTGTCTTCAAGACGGGTCGATCATTTATAGTAATGTTAGTGTATCGTCAGCTGCTCTTATATCCTGAGGTGTATCTGAGAAGATCTCTTCTAGCACATCTTTTAAAAACCCATCTGGGCCTGGAGGAGGTTTACATTGAGCCAACAAGGTAAACTTTGTGCTCAATTGTAAAATACTTCTGTACGGAGGACAAAACAAAGATATCTTAAGTCCTTTAATAAATTACTTTTATGGAAAATTATCATTTCACAAGGATATGTTATCACGGTAAACTTGCAAGATGGAGGGCTGAATGAAACTGGTTGAACATCAAGTAATCCAGGTCTTTGCAGGATTTAACAGGAATCAAGTTGTACCACATGACAGCCATCACCATAATATACTGCAATGACACCATATGGCCACATATGGTTCTGTATTCACCCCACTGAAGATTAACAGGAATGACATGAACTGCCTTTTGTCCACAAAACCAAAACATGGTGGCAAAGCTCACAGATCCACCAGGGCGAGCTTGTGAAAACTGCAGAAGAGAAATATTGTGGCTGGTTGGAGACGGGGCGTCGTTCAATATGAACATTTTCAGGATGTGCTTGTATTTTTTTATAAAACTCCAGGAAACCATTAGAACTGTTGGTATTTACGGGCTCTTATGCTCTCATTGGGCTGCATTTGCTCCTTAAACTACAAAGACTAAACATCATGTAGTTCAATGTGGCGTTTTGAACTCACCCATTGATTCCAACTTTGAGGTCTGCCATGGCTGCTGCTGCTGCTGTTGTTGTTACGGGAGTGTGGAGTTACCTGTGACAGATTGAAAAAAAAAAGTTATCAGAATGAGCTACATCAGTACATGGAAGCCCTTCAATTAGAAAGAATCACATTAAGGTCTCGTTTACTCAACAACGCTTCAAGTAAAAGACATCATTTTTGCGTTTTTGTTACACAAACGTTTTGCGTTTTCACAGCAACATTTTGAAAACAATGTTTACATGGAAAACAACGTAGTTAACATTCTGGGCCACGAGGCGATGAGGTTATGTTTCACTTTCACTATAAACCCTAACAATGGGAGGACACAGACATTTGTGTGGGCAGACGATCAACTTTGATTGTTTCCCCCCATTTCAGTTGGAACGTTTTCAGAAAGTTGCGTTTTCAGTGGCTCAGAGCACCGTTGTTGTGTGAACGAACACCTGAAACTCAGCAAATGTTTTCCGTTTTCACCTGAAAACCTTGTGGTGCAAACGAGGCTTTAATGCACACTGGTGTCCTGTATGTGTGAGGATGTGGTTACAACCAGACAAACTGCAGAGGGAGGCAGACTTTATCCACTTCCTCTGACTAATACTGGTTGACTGTGCCACTTTATTAAGAAACACCAGAAAACACTAGAAGGATATCGACATCTGAAACAATCCCTTGAACTGCCACTGTGTTACTCATCTGTCTTTCAAGAAAGTTTTCACACCTTCATTTGGTTTGGGTGGCGTTCACATTCACTGTAGAGTCCCGACCAAACTGCCTGGAAAATGTCATGCAACTACAACAGCTGCTCTTTTGGGGGCGCTGTTGCCTCAAACAAACACTGACCAGAGAGGAAGTAAAGAAGAAACGCGGCTCATTGATTGGTCTGGACCGAAACTGGAAGTCCTGACACTTTAGCCCGTGGTGGCTATGCTAGTTAGCTCATGACTTAGGGGCCAAAACAACCGTGATGTATAGTCTTCAGACCAGATAGCAATGAGAGTCTTCCTCACTACTCCACGTCTGGCCACAAGATTTTTTCAAAACTTTTTCTTTCTGCATCTAATTCCTCTAATTAGCGTGGTTATCTTTGTTTACTACCCAGAATGCATTGCGCACTACGTCACGTCCTTCCCCCCCCGTCCGATAGAAAGATCATTTGTAAAGGAAGCGAGGCCGACGTTTTCAAGAGGACCAGAGATCTCCTGTTTGCTCCGGTTCAGAGTTGGTGGGCGTGTTCGCGTCGCCCAAACAAAACCTTTTTTTCGCTGAAGGCAACTGCAGTCAAGACCAAACGGGGGGACGTGAACACGCCTTAACGGTGTGCAGCGTTAACATGCTGCTCACATGAAAACATCCTTTTAGCCCGATTGAGTGTTTTTTTAGTAGTGATGTCTAAATAAAAAACAAGGAGTGACAGATCGCCTCACAGGACCTCCAATGAGAGAAAAACACCCCAAGGTGGTATGCTGCTGGTGTTACATAACAAACTGAGGCAAGTAGAGGATTGTTGCTGTTTGGGGTGAGCACGGGGAAAAGTACCAGCAGGTTCTTCTGTCAGGAGGAGGGAAGAGGAGGAGGAGGAGGAGGAGGAGGAGCACCTTCATGCAGGGGCATGTTGGGAAAACAATGGGGAGGCTCAACGAATACAAACACAAACTTGTCTGCTCGCTGCACAGAAAAGAAGCCTGGCTGTGGGCCAACTATGTGACCTCCTATTCCCTCTGCTCATGCACGTAGCCGCTGTTAGTCACCTCTCCTCCACTTCCCCCCCTCTGCTCCTCCTCTCCTGGATGCAGTGTGTGAGCCGGGGCAGGTAGAGGAAGGAACTCGGATTGTCCTTGGGACTGGCTGGTTGTCATTTTAGACTACTGTAATCTCCTAATCTGGTGTGTGTGTGTGTGTGTGTGTGTGTGTGTGTGTGTGTGTGTGTGTGTGTGTGTGTGTGTGTGTGTGTGTCCCTCTCTCAGTGGGAAGCATGTAGGACAGTCTGTCGATCTGGTGAAGTGCATTGTGGGTGCACTTTAAATAGACTAAAGGGGCACCAGATTAGGACAAATCATCTTGGTTTCTTTATCCCGTGCTCTCTGAAATGTCTTCAGGTAAAACTGATGAGTCATTACGACACGGGGACGCTCTGCAGTGAGCGGCGCTGATGGAAGATCCACCTGACGGTCCACAACTTGTGTCCTATTAATATTTGGAGCACTTAGTTGCTTCTTAAGTGCCTCTCTATCAAGGCAAAGCAGCCATTTTGTGCTCTGCTGCCAGCATCCATAATACAAGGTCACTAAAGGAGGAGATGGGGAGCGGGGGAGGTGTGTGTGTGTGTGTGTGTACGACTGTGCAGTTCTCACATTTCTCAACCATCTATTGTGCATTCACAAAACCTGCACTGGCCCTCTGCCCTTCCTGGTTTTCAACCTGGCTTCCACTTCTAATCTATTTCACAGTTTATCTGCCTCCTTGGCTCGCTCGCTCAGTTTTCTACACACAGAGCCGTTACCCAGGGTTCCCACAACAAAATGGCTGCTGACAAGTGAGTTCTTATAGGGGGGGGGGTTGTTGTGCTCGAGTGAAGAAGAAGCAAACCGAAGCTCGATTAAGTAACGCCACGTAAGAGGCATATTGAAAATCACAACTTCATACAAGTTGTGTAAAAACGTGACGAGACAAGTAGTGAAGAGCAGCACATTGTGTACGTGTGCACTGAGACACACCCCTCCAGTTTTGTAACTGCTCACTTTACGGCCTGGTGGGGGTGAAATGGCCCGTCAGAGAGAGAAAAGGGGTGTAGAAGTTGCAGTGGAGAGACTTTATGTCCCGAGAGAGAGCAGAACAATCCTAGAAGGATGTAATGAATCATCGTCACTTTAATGGATGATGTGAACTCGTCCTTTCGTTTCAGTAAAGTTCTGTGTTTGCAAACTGTCGCCACTAGTGGGTGCTGTTTGTATTTGCAATGAAACCACAGACAGAAGTTGGGATCATTATTACAGTGACTGAACTATTAAGTACCAAGTTGTCCATCTACTCGCGCATGTGCAGAAGAACTATTTAGTGATGTAGCAATACTACAATACAAGTTGTAAAGCTTATTTAACCAAACCGCTTTCAATGGAGGCTTATGAGTAAGTAAGAGATCAATGTTGCATTAATAATCCACAAGTGCCACGGATTGTTTCAATAATAAAAAGCTTTGCTGCAGAAGAAACGCAACTAAAACTTTTTCATGCTGTTGGTTCCAGTCCCGTTATTTGATCCATTTATCTCCTGTATTTCTTGTTGAAGGACGACCACTGATCCAAGTCTGAGGCCAAAAGCTACAACCAGTTTACAATATTATTTAAACGGACAGTTATTATTGTCGTCTATAAAATAGCATAAATGGAAAAAAGCGGCTCGAAGCATTTCCCCTCTGGCGCCATGGCGGGCTGAAAGAACCAGAAAATTAGTGTGAAAGCTGGTATCTGAGTATTTTACTCTTATCAAACTGTTGCAATTAACAAATATTTGCAACAAGTTTGTTTTACGAAGTCAAATAACTTCTAACTCTAACTTTCTGATACTTCCAGGAACTTCAAAGGTCAGATTTGATCAGTATTAACTATTATCATGCAGTTCATGTCAAATATAAGTACATAAAACACCTAGATTTGGCATTACATTTATATTTGTGCTATTTCTTCCACCATAAAGAAACTCAACCATAGTCTAAATATATGTTGCTCCTGTGAGGGCAGGTTTTCCCATCCTCCACACAACCTGGTTCAGTTCTGATCTTTGATTCAGTGCACGCTTCACGACAGCACTCAGACGTGTCACGGCTCACAGAGGCTGTATTGTGCAGCGCCGAGCAGGGAGGCGACCAGGAGCCGGCAATCTGGTGACAACTATTGAATAAGAGGCCAACAGGCGAACTGAATGAAGCGAGTGACTCAATATCTTTCACAGATTTATTACACCGTGTGTATGCAACAAGCGGCTAACTCATAAAGCCATCACAGGACTAACATGTGGCAGGAGCAGGTATCATCATAAACTCTGCAACCGAACCAAAACCAGACTGGATCCAAGAGTATGACACATCTCTACCCCCCACCACCCCCCACTTTATTCCTCACACAGCACAACTAATCAGTCAAATTCCACATTCAGCCTCCTCTGTCATGTGCAGCCACCCTTTGTCTCGTTCTAAACATTCACACTCACACACCCCCTCCATCTGAGCTGCGACCCAGTTTAATCAGTGGGTGTGCACAATGGGGCTAGACTGTGGGACGGATTACTAATAACTGCTGGACCAGAAGGGGACAAAGACGATGGCTTTATAAAATTTGGGACAATCCCAGAGCTGTGAGTGGAACTGTACGATCTGAGAAGAGGATTTACATTAAACATCATCTCTATAGCAGGACAGCATGGTCGAGTACAAAATCTGTCCTGAAACACTTCTTTTTAAGGTAAATGTCAACAGCCTAACTTGCTTGGAGAGTGCATGGACTCCAGTAACAGAAAGAATTCCTTATATGGATGAGAGAAGAGAGGAGCACAGATGATATCTGCAGTGTATCACTGAGAAGAGTTCCCATCCAGTAAAACCGTCTCCATGCAGGAGTGTGATGTTAAAAAAAAAAAAAAAAAAAAAAACTATGCCGAGGCTTCAGTTTGCCTCAGCGCGAGGTGTGGCGTGTGTTAGTGTGAACGAACTCAATGACTCCTTTCCTCTCCTTTCCCCTTTCCTTATTCCCCAGCCTACTCAGACCTACCGGGAGCGCTCCATTCCTCAGTCACGCCTTCTTTTTGCCAGTGCTTTTCCGCTGCGGTGGGCTGATTGGCCAGAAGCCAGTCAGACTATCCAATTAGGTAATGTCTTTCCTGCCTGCCCGCTGCCTCGTCAATCGCATCAATTCAAACTCGCACAAACTACGTGTTGCTGTAGAAACCTTCCTCCTGCTCAGCCTTCCTTTTTTTCTTCTGCAGCACACAAGACACCCTCTTTTCATACAGTCATCATGCAATGTCACCTTGGGGCAATAAACTGGTCAGTTAAACGTCCAACAGCATCACATCAGCTGTCACACACACACACACACACACACACACACACACACACACACACACACACACACACACACACACACACACACACACACACACACACACACACACACACACACACACACACACACACACACACACACACACACACACACACACACACACACACACACACACACACACACACACACACACACACACACACACACACACACACACACACACACACACACACACACACACACACACACACACACACACACACACACACACACACACACACCTGAGTGTATGTCCTACTCTGCAGGAATGACCTCCAACAGACGGACAGATTGATAAGAGATCAGAAGTTTCTGTCAGACATTTAATAACTAGAGGGTTTGAACTGATGCTCAGGCTTTGTATTGAGAGCTCACGGGAACTCATCCAACCACACAAACCCTGAGAAACACACACCAGCCATCATGAATAATTAAAAAGGAGTGCTGTATCAAACTGCAGAGCAGTCAATAGGAGAAAGACACACACATGATTTATATAGAACCTACGAGCCGGTGTCAGCATGCAGATGATTCATCTCTCACAAAACCTGGGACGGGCCTCATGAGCTCCTGCACTGTATCAAAGTTATCCGACTCATAACCACCTAGTCATGCAGACAGGTCTTCAAAACCATTTTCTGAGTAAGGCTCTTTCAGATCCTGGCTGTGACCTTCCTTCCCTGCGTCAGGGTCGTAGTTCCTAAAATTGGTGGCGAGTCACTCTCTAGTCACTCCCCTACTCGCACAACTAAAGACAAAATGTCTGGATTATAAAATGTAATTCAAGAGAATAATGAAGAAGCAAACGTGCTCCTTTTCCCGGGGAAAGACTAGAACTGACTGAAGGCTATGGTCACTGGTCAAAAATGACTTTATAGAAGTGATTATCCACGAACGGCAGGCTGCACTGTGTTAAGCTGTCCAGTGACCCCCAGCGTCCTCTCCCAAAGTGCAAAAAGCCCACAGGATATTGTGCACACCTAAAACCAATGCCACGACCTCTCTTGTATACATCACAAGTAGTTTGCGTGCTTTGTCCGCATCTCCATGAATTACAGTCCTCACTGGACTGGCGGACGTGTCCTATGTGTTACTGGTTGGCTTTAGCTAATCTCATTGGCTAAAAGCTCCAGGCTCAGCATGTCAGCGACACTGTTGCTGATGAGGGCATGTCAGACATCTGGCTGGCACACTGATCTACAGCACTGCCGAACGCAGACTCCACGTAAATCAAACATTACCGGGTCTGTTATCTGCGGCAGGTTACATGGGTGATGGAATAAATATAATACTATATAAGAGCTCATGCTGTTGCTCACTGATTACATATGAGTATAATGGTGTGGCATTTACAGGATGACACTATATTATTAAAAACAGCTCCTGAACGGCCATCATAAACACCGAGCGAAGAATATCAAGTGTCAAAAGTGATTGCCATCATCCAACGTGGGACTTGTGAGCCTCTGAAGATGCTGTAAGGGTGCCATCTCATAGCTTCAATGATCTGCGGTCAGAGTAATTGGGCGTATCAGTTTGTTCAGGAATACATCGTGAGCGAGTGATTCTGGGTTGATGTGTACACGTTTACAGATTAAGAGCGGGTCAGCATCGTCGTGGCAGCTCTGGGCCTGCTGTAACCTTCACCGGCTCCAGGATGACCTTCATCAACCAGGCCTTGCTTCTTATATCACACCTGAACAAAATGAATGGTGAAATCACGCCTTTCCTTTACAAACATCAGGTTTCTGCGACACTACAACTACAATCTATTAATAGAAAGCACTAATATGATAATGATGTAATACCGTGTAGTTATTGGTTTTAACCCGTTTATTTTATTTTCAGCATCGCATTAATGACTTTCAAGGATCGAGCCGAGTTGTTCCGCCATTCAGCCGTGTTGCGGCTCGATAAATCCGCTGTAAACGGAAGGTGCTTTGCGTAAAAGGCGCAGGCCTGAGAAAACCGCATCAACAGGTCTGTCGAGTGAAGGCGAACTGCGACATCATCATGCGACATTCCGCAGCCTCTCTGTCCTTCAGGTACCAGGGAGCGAGCGTCGGGAGTTAAAATGTTAAAATAAAAGCAGTTGAAGGTATTAACCCCTCCCCCTCCCCTCCAGCATCATCGCGGCCTGTGCGTCCTGCAGCGTCCGCAGACTTCATGAGGCGGATGCTCGCAGGCACGTAGCTTCCCCTCCGTGCGCTCATTCATTACGTTCCATGGTGGTGCTGCACAAAAACCACCCGGAACATGACAAATGGACGACTTTTCCCCCCTTGGAAACCTTTTTTTTTTTTTTTTTTTCTCCGTCTCATCCTTGACGCGCTTTTTGCGCACTGCTCTGCCGTAATGAGTTACGTAACGTGGAGCCACTTCCGCAGATGCAGCGGCGAGATGTCACGTTATCACACGACTCAGACGAATGAATGGAGCGTGCAAATAAAGGACGATTATTAAGACGAGATTCATTTCTCGATGAAGTATATCGCTCATTGATGAAAGAAAAGTGAGTGTAGGTTTTCGTTCAAGCTAAAAAAAAAAAAATGATGCAACGAAGAGAGACTCTTGCGGAAGGAATTGGAGCCAGCCTCCTTCCTGACAGCCAGGCATCCCCTCCCATCCCCCCGTCCCCCCTGCCGCTCCAACTCTACCAGCAACAACGTGTAAAGCAACGGAGCTGCTTTAAAAATAAAAGATGTATAAGCAACCCCCTTGTTCTGTGCGCCATTTTAAACGGCTCATCATGAGAATAAACTTGAGCGGTATACTAGACAGACGGGTTAAAAGGTGAAACTATGAGGTCGTGAGTGTATTTAAACGTCTTGTCTTGTAAGATTGTTGTAATTTAGACGTTACGAGGGTCTATAGATGTAATATTCTGAGCGGTGCGGAGGCTTACCTCGCGGCTGATGCTTCTTCAGTCTGTGTGCGCAGCTCGCCCAGCCGCCTTCCGCTTTTATACCGGGCACGTGCCTCGAGGGGTGGGGGTGGGTGGGGGTGGTCGCCCTGGTGATGTGACGTCACATCATCCTCCGCCGAGAGGATCCATTCTGAACGAGGGAGTAGTCACGGCCGCGCAGCGGCTGCCATGGCAACCAGGGCGATGAGACACGGGCCTGATTTACGTCTTTTTTACTCGACGCACTCATCGCACAGACATGAAGGCTGGTGAGCAAAACAGAGGAAAACAAGAATATAGGAAGAAAGTGGCAGACAGGATGCGACGTGATGACGAAGCACTGAAAAAGCACGTGCATGTCATCGTCAGATTCTCAGTTTAAATCGACACTTTCTCATTATCTGGCATTGGTACGGCACGGTCCATGTTTTATAGCTGCTGTGCATTGATCTGTAAAGGACTGCAGGACGCACGCAGGGGGACGCGGAGGGCGTATAGATGAATATGGATGGATGCAGCAGTGTTACGTAAGAAGTCATGACTCCAACATGTGACGTTCCCATGGAGACTGGAGACTGCTGCAGCACCGGGTTCATGAAATAAAAGTGTATATTTATTCACGGCAGCGTGAGTTTCTAATATGCCCAGACGTGTCATCCTATCATTTTGTTCTCCCCATGTCGTAGAGCACGTGTCAGACCGAGAACAAGCCTACGTGAGGCCCGGTGCGTACCGCGGTGTAACGTGGGGAAACCCTGCAGTGCAGCGCAAAGAGGAAGGACAGCGTGAAACCGACACACTCTGCTCATAAACCCTGCTGGTTCAAAACCCCAGAGAGCTGATGTCTGCAACAGATCAGTTCTTTCTTTCTTTCTGATGAATTGTACATCTATCTATCTATCTATCTATCTATCTATCTATCTATCTATCTATCTATCTATCTATCTATCTATCTATCTATCTATCTATCTATCTATCTATCTATCTATCTATCTATCATCCATCCATCCATCCATCCATCCATCCATCCATCCATCCAACTATCTATCTATCTAGTTACTATAACAATTATAATAACCAAAACATGAATGAATGATTATTTTTTTTAAGACAGCGTTTCATGATCTTAGTGCATAAGCAGCATCTGATTTATTAATTTTCCCCCATGATGTGAATGTTCTCAAATTAATTGTATGAGGTGAATCAGAACTTTCCAGAGGAGCAGGATTGTAATCTTTAGGATTTCTTACTCCTAAACTTTCTGTTAGAACTGATCTGTTTAAAACTCTGGACCACAAATTGAACTATGGCGACATCTCCTGGACAATCTGCAGTTCTGCACTCTAAGATCTGTCAGTCCATCCATACTACACTACATCTCCTTCTTGTGGCCCCGATCAGGTATTGAGATGTTGTTATTGTTCTCAATGATTGTCCCTGACATTTTTCAAAGAGGCTTTAAAAAGGTAATTTTTACTATTTGACACATCAGTTTATTTATGAACACGTAACAACATATAATCTTTTTATTCATTCATTTCAGGCATATGACATTTAATACATTTTGCGCAATCACATACATAACCAATATACCCCCCACATATATATATATACGTGTATATGTATGTATGTATGTATGTATGTATGTATGTATGTATGTATGTATGTATGTGTGTGTGTGTGTGTGTGTGTGTGTGTGTGTGTGTGTGTGTGTGTGTGTGTGTGTGTGTGTGTGTGTGTATATATATATATATACATACACATACACACACACACACACACACACACACACACACATATATATATATATATACACACCATTTGATGATAATAAATAAAGTGTAGCTTATGAAAATATAGATATACAAAATATATAATCTATGTTTAAGTTGACCCACATATACTTATAAACATACATACATATATACATACCTCATATATCTGATTAAGGCCCCATTTATGCAACAACGTTTCATGTGACAACACCTAATCCATTTAAAAAAAAAAAAAAAGGCGCGTGTTTACAGCCGTTTACACTACAATGAATACAAGTCCGTTTACACGACACCGGTGTGCAGATTCATTGTATCCGCAAAGTTTTATACTTCTATACTATACTTTCATACTAAGTTTATACGGACTTCAAAGGTGGAAATATTTTCTCACGGTGGCAATTCCCTCCTGCAGAGACTGCCAGAGGCTATGAGCGCTCTTACGGCGCATGCGCACATAATCTAATTCAATCTCCACAGTAAAAAATAAGAAACTTAAAATGAGATAAATGAAGCAAAATGGCTAAAAATATGAAAAGAAAAAAAAGCTATATTTAAAATAAGAAACTTA